>NC_057813.1:284832514-284868915 GCF_018294505.1 Triticum aestivum | reverse complement strand
CGCCGGAGCTTCGCGCGCCGCCGCCCGCTCGCCCGTCCCCGCGCTCCACTGCGGGATCCCGAGCCGCCAGCGTCCCACCGGACCTCTGCCACCTCCTCCGTCGCTGGTCTTCGCCCCATCGCCGTATCCGGCCGGTTGGACGAGATCCACCGGTCCGGCGAACCAAACTCCTTCCCCGTCCCCCGATCTCTCCATGCCGGGTCTTCTCCGTCCAGTTTTCGTGGGGTATAAATTCTTCCAAGTCCTGGAAATTGTACATTCTGGTGCATACTTTGACATGCTATAACTCCTCGCATATAGCTCTGTTTCATGCATATGATATATCAAAATGTTCATTGAGAGATGATATACACTGCATTCCAGTGTTCCATGCTTGTTTGAGTTCATTTTGATGCTCTAATTATCATTGCAAGAGTGCTATATGATGTTAACTGCTGTCTGTTATCAGACCTTGCTGTTTTGTCTTTTTCATTGCATTTTGTGTGTGCATCCTATGAGCTTGATCTCTACATGAGTTTTGAGATACATCATGTCATATTTATAGTGGTGGCATCCATGTATTTTTGTGAGTCTTTTAGTGAGTGCATCGAGCTCGTGAATTAGGGTACTTGTTGTTGCTGTTTTGCTAGGCTGAATCTGTTATATCATGATGCTATGTAAACCTGCTGCTACAAGTCATTCTAAGAATAACCTGAAGATATTTACTAAGGATGTTCTGTTATACATGTCATGACCTATCCATTCATGCCCCTGGTTGCATTTATAATATGATGTAGCTTGTCGTCATCTTGCTCCAAACTTGCTAAATAATGTTGCTGTCAGCCTGTTAACATTATGTTCAGTTTTCCCATGCGCTTTGCTAGTGATCCATGTACCCTATGAACTTGCTCTTGTCATGCTTAGCTTCGCAAACATGTCTTCTTAATATTGGTTTCCCTGTCATGCCATGTATTGCTCTGTGGTGAGTTGTACAAGCTCACCAACATGCCTACTTATTGTTGTTCCTGCCATGTCTGAATCTGTCATCATTTGCCATGTTTGCATGGATGCTACCATCTTTTCTGTTCATCTTTGGAATAAGTTCAGTAAGGAAGTTTTGTTCTTTGTATTTAGTGTTAGCATTACATGCCTTTGTTTGCCATGATAGCTTCCTGTAACATGTTGTTTGATAGCTCTAAACATTGCAACCTGATGTTATTTCTGCTAAGCCTGAACCTGTTATAATATGCAATCTTGCCATGTCCTTTTGAGCATGTTATAGTGTTCTCTGGAGATAGCTCAGCATTCATGTTTTGTCATGCTTTACTTGTAATTCATGCCCATGCCTTTTTTCATGTTGAGATGCTGTAGCATATTGTTTTGATGCTTGCTAGATGCATAGTTGCTGTTTTGGACAGTTTGTCTTTTAAACTTGTTTCATGTGTATGTGTTGAACCGTTGCTCCGTTTTGAGTGTGCTCTATATGAAACTTGCTTAGAATTGCATGTAGTTTCATCTTATCATGTTGCATCCTTATTTTGAGGTGTTTGCTTGATGTTTGGGTGCATTTTGCATCAATGCCATGTTTAGCTTGTTTTGCTCATATCTTCTAGGCCGTAGCTCCGAACTAAATGAACTTTATATGTAACTTGACTAGAATTTCATGTAGATCCTCTTGGTGCCCTTTAGCTTGTTGTTTAACAACTTCAACTTAATATTTGTTCAGATCTGGACTAACTTCGAAACTTGCATATGAGGACTTACCGGAATTGATATATGTTATTTCCAGCCTTATTTAAACTTGCTTTGATGTGTTGTTCTTGCTTGCATCATCTCTTGCCATAAGTAGCCTTATCTAGCTTTGTTATGCGTCATGCTTGGTTGAGCATCATGCCTTGTTCATGTGTGGTGTGTTTACCATGTTGTGTGCTTCTTCTCGATAGTTCCCGTTTCCTTGCGATCGTGAGGATTCGTTCGTCTATGCTTGGTTCGTCTTCGTGGCTTCATCTTCTTCATCGACTCGTTATTCTTCCTTGCGGGATTTCAGGCAAGATGACCATCACCTTGGATCTCACTACTATCATTGTTATGCTAGTTGCTTGTTCTGTCGCTTTGTTGCGCTTCCTATCACTTGTTCTTCAAGCCTCCCCAAATTGCCATGTCAGCTTCTAACCTTTTCACCCTTCCTAGCAAACCGTTGTTTGGCTATGTTATCGCTTTTGCTCAGCCCCTCTTATAGCATTGTTAGTTGCAGGTGAAGTTGAAGATTGCCCCATGGTGGACAGGATTATGTTGGGATATCATAATATCTCTTATTTAATTAATGCATCTATATACTTGGTAAAGGGTGGAAGACTCGGCCTTATGCCTGGTGTTTTGTTCCACTCTTGCCGCCCTAGTTTCCGTCATACCGGTGTTATGTTCCTTGATTTTATGTTCCTTACACGGTTGGGTGATTTATGGGATCCCCTTGACAGTTCACTTTGAATAAAAATACTCCAGCAAGGCCCAACCTTGGTTTTACCATTTGTCTCACCACCACCTACTTTTACCTTGGGAGTCGCTCTCTCGAGGGTCATCTTTATTTTAGCCCCCCCTCAGGCCAGTGCTTCTCTATGTGCTGGTCCGAACCGAGCCGCCTGCGGGTCCCCCTCGGGGAAACTCAAGGTCTGGTTTTACTCGTAGCATGTCTCATCCGGTGTTTCCCTGAGAACGAGATATGTGCAGCTCCTATCGGGATGTCGGCGCATCGGGTGGTCTTGCTGGTCTTGTTTTACCATTGTTGAAATGTCTTGTAAACCGGGATTCCGAGACTGATCGGGTCTTCCTGGGAGAAGGAACATCCTTCATTGACCGTGAGAGCTTGTGATGGGCTAAGTTGGGACACCCTTGCAGGGTTTTATCTTTCAAAAGTCGTGCCCGCGGTTATGTGGCAGATGGGAATTTGTTAATGTCCGGTTGTAGATAACTTGACACCAGAGCCAAATTAAAACTCATTAACCGCATGTGTAGCCGTGATGGTCTCTTTTTGGCGGAGTCCGGGAAGTGAACACAGTTTTGGGTTATGTTTGACGTAAGCAGGAGTTCAGGATCACTTCTTGATCATTACTAGTTGACGACTGTTCCGTTTGCTCTCTTCTCGCTCTTATTTGCGTTTGTTAGCCACCATATATGCTTAGTCGCAGCTGCAACCTCACCACTTTACCCCTTCCTTTCCCATTAAGCTTTGCTAGTCTTGATACCCATGGTAATGGGATTGCTGAGTCCTTGTGGCTCACAGATTACTATAACAACAATTGCAGGTACAGGTTATGCGATGATCATGACACGATGTTTGCTTGTTTTGGAGTTCTTCTTCTGCTTCTTCTTCGATTAGGGGATAGGTTCGAGGTCGGCAGCCTGGGCTAGCAGGGTGGATGTCGTTTGAGTTTCTATTTGTGTTTCATCCGTAGTCGGATGGTGCTCTTATGTAAGATGATGGTGTATTCGTTTGGCATCGTATGCTTTTTGTATGTATCCCCATCTATTATGTAATGTTGATGTAATGATATCCACCTTGCAAAAGCGTACCAATATGCGGTTCTATCCTTGGTGGGACCTTCGAGTCTATTTAGGATAGTATCGCATATTGGGCGTGAGGAGGTCGTGACCGGCATCGGCCCCATGTGTAACGCCCCGAGACCGGCGCCCCAGAAGACTTCCAGCTATTCCGAGCTTTGCCATGTGTTTCTTTTTTGCTTGCTCTTTTATTTTTGCATTGCATCATGTCATCATGCCATTTAATTTTTAAAACTCAACTAAATAAATTGTATGGATTTTTCGATCCATTTAAATCGAGGGATTCACATGGTGATTTCTCTTTAAAACATATTCAAAGTCTCCTCCAATATTAGGGAGCTATATTAAATATTTCTTTATTTCGGAAATCACCAAAACACACTTGCAAAATACTTCCCCATGCCTTTGACCTCAAACGTTGTCCAATAAATTATTTCGTCATTTTTCGGAACTCCACCAAAAATCCGAACATTTTTGGACCTTCCTTTCATCAAGTCCTAGTTCAAACCCATTTGAATTAAATTCAAATGAGTTTGAATTTAAATCTTTCAATCATGCCTCTTTCTATTTTTCTTGGAGCGAGCATATTTTTGCGAGTCCGGGAAAATAATCCCCTTGCCCAAAATTCTATTCCTACCTTCCTTTCTTCTCCTTTTCTTCCTTGATTTATTTTCTATTTTCAGAAAATAAAAGAGAGGGAGGAGATGCCCTGCAGCCAGGCCAGCCTTCCTAACCTCCTAAAGCCCAGCCGGCCGGCCTCTAAGGCCCAGCCCACCTAACCCTCCTAACCTAGCCCAATCCCCTCGATCCATCTCTCTCCCTCTCGGTCCCTGCCCGCCGCCACACACCGCATCGACAGGGAGAGCCCAGCGCTCGATCCCCTCGCCCCCCTCCTCTCGATCCTCCCTCATCTCCCTCACAGCCCCATCTTCCTCGGCCTTCTCCTCGCCCTTCCTCCTCCTGCATCGAGCGCCCCCGCTCCACCTCGTCGCGCCCGCCATGGCCCGTAAGGCCATCAGCATCGCCTCCTCTGCATCGAGCCAGGGAGTGGAGCTCCCTGCGCCCGGTCCCCTCGCCGGCTTGCCACCTCCTGCCTCTGCCGCCAGGCCCGACTACCGTCTTCGGCTCCCGAGCGCCTCCTTCCACCGCCCTGACAAGCTACTGCAGCGTCCTCCCCGTCCCTCGTGTGACCTCCTTCCAGCCAGGATCCGGCGTCTTGAGTGCCCCCGCGACCATGCCCTCGGCCCGTTCCCTGCAACCATCTCCATCCAGGGCTCCTTCGCCTCCTTGCTGCTGCCACTCGAGGGCCCTGGAGTTGCTTCGTTTTAGATCGTCAAGACCGACTACAACTGCTGATGCGTGAAGTACCTTGGAACATCTACGCCTTCGTGGATTTCGCCAGGTTCACCGGATGCCTAGTACGACTATAGGACCGGAACGCCTACTACAGGAATACGCCAAGTTCCGCTCCGAACGTTTATGACTACACCCGGTGATGCGACAAGTACCCCGACAACGTGTACCTCGACGACCCGCCAAGTACCCCTTCGGATCGCCAAGCTCATCTACCACATGTACCACTACCGTCTACATGTACGACTACGGCCCGTGAACGACTACTTCCACTACGCCCCGTGTACCACTACTGTCGACCCTCGAAGATGTTGGATTCGTCAAGTACCTCTCCGAGACGAACATGAATGACTACTTCCCTCGACGAACTTGTTCCGCCCGAAACGCACGCTTCAAAGGTATAACGACCGAGATGACCGACCGTGATCGAATGCATGCTTGGTTGTATGAGATGCTCGAGTTTTGCACCGTGATCGAATTGTCCTTGCGATGCCCCTCTTTTGCCATGCCACCGTCCTGTGGGAACCCGGAATCCGGGATCACCCCACCACCTTTTGCATGACACACTCATCCGCACACTTCTCTCTTGCATCGGTATCTCCATGAGCTACCGGAACCGATATGTTGTCGCGGCACCATTTTCGGATATGCTGCCGTGGCACCATTTTCGTTATCATTGCCGTGGCACCCCTTTTGTTCCGCCATGGTGACCAAATGCTCCCTATCATATTAGATGCCAATATTTTCATAAAAATTTCATAAACTTGATTATGTCATCCGCATCATGTTAACAACATTTAAATGCTTAAAAATTGTTGTTGCATTAAATTACTAAATGACATGAGGATTTTCTGGAATTGTTGTTTGTTATTTCCGGCCTCATTTAAACTTGCCTAAATAGTTAGTTTAATTATGCTTCACCTCTTGCCATGTTTAACAACATTTAATATTGTTGGGTACATAACCGAGATTAAACTAAATAAGTGATGTGGTGTTCCGTCAATATGCAACTCGTTGCATATTGAGCTCCATTTAACTTGTAGTATTGTTTGTTGCACTTTGCCATGCCATGCCTCATTAAACCGGACATGCATCATATTTGGTTGTGCATCATGCCATGATTATGTGATGGTTGTTTACCATGTTGTTTGCTTCTTTCCGGTTTGCTTCTCTCGTTAGCTTCGGTTTCGTTCCAGAGTTGTGAGGATTCGCTCGTCTACGTCCGTTTGTCTTCTTCATGGACTCGTTCTTCTTCCTATCGGGATTTCAGGCAAGATGACTATTACCCTCGATATCACTTCTATCTTTGCTTGCCAGTTGCTCCGTTCTATCGCTATGCTGCGCTACCTATCACTTGTTTACCATGCCTCCCATATTGCCATGTCAGCCTCTAACCTTTTCATCCTTCCTAGCAAACCGTTGCTTGGCTATGTTACCGCTTTGCTCAGCCCCTCTTATAGCATTGTTAGTTGAAGGTGAAGTTGAAGATTGCTCCATGATGGACAGGATTATTTTGGGATATCACAATATCTCTTATTTAATTAATGCATCTATATACTTGGTAAAGGGTGGAAGACTCGGCCTTATGCCTGGTGTTTTGTTCCACTCTTGCCGCCCTAGTTTCCGTCATACCGGTGTTATGTTCCCGGATTTTGCGTTCCTTACGCGGTTGGGTGATTTATGGGACCCCCTTGACAGTTTGCTTTGAATAAAACTCCTCCAGCAAGGCCCAACCATGGTTTTACCATTTGCCACCTAAGCCTTTTTCCCTTGGGTTCTGTAGACTCAATGGTCATCTTTATTTTAACCCCCCCCCCGGGCCAGTGCTCCTTCGAGTGTTGGTCCGAAATGAGCAACCTGCGGGGTCACCTCGGGGCAACTTGAGGGCTGGTTTTACTCGTAGCTTGACTTATCCGGTGTGCCCTGAGAACGAGGTACGTGCGACTCCTATCGGGATTTGTCGGCGCATCGGGCGGCTTTGCTGGTCTTGTTTTACCATTGTCGAAATGTCTTGTAAACCGGGATTCCGAGTCTGATCGGGTCTTCCTGGGAGAAGGTCTATTCCTTCGTTGATTGCGAGAGCTTGTCATGGGCTAAGTTGGGACACCCCTGTAGGGTATAATCTTTCGAAAGTCGTGCCTGCGGTTATAGGCAGATGGGGATTTGTTAATGTCCGGTTGTAGATAACTTGACACCAGATACAAATTAAAACGCATCAACCGCGTGTGTAGCCGTGATGGTCTCTTCTCGGCGGAGTCCGGGAAGTGAACACGGTTTGTGTTATGTTTGACGTAAGTAGGAGTTCAGGATCACTTCTTGATCATTGCTAGCTTCACGACCGTTCCATTTGCTCTCTTCTCGCTCTTATTTGCGTATGTTAGCCACCATATATGCTTAGTGCTTGCTGCTACTCCACCTCATTACCACTTCCTTTCCCATAAGCTTAAATAGTCTTGATCTCGCGGGTTTTGAGATTGCTGAGTCCTCGTGACTCACCAGATACTACCAACAGTTGCAGGTGCCGATGATACCAGTGCAGGCGACACAACTGAGCTCAGATGGGAGCTCAACGAAGATCTTAGTTGTTGCTATGTGTTGTTTCTTGTTGATCAGTAGTGGAGCCAAGTTGGGACGATCAGGGATCTAGCGGTTGGGTTATCTTCTTTTCTTTTGGCTTCGTCCGTAGTCGGACTATGTGTGTACTCTAAATGATGTATGATTTATTATATGTTCATTGTGTGAAGTGGCGATTGTAAGCCAACTCTTTATCCCATTCTTGTTCATTACATGGGATTGTGTGAAGATGACCCTTCTTGCGACAAAACCACAATGAGGTTATGCCTCTAAGTCATGCTTCAACACGTGGGAGATATAGCCGCATCGTGGGTGTTACAAGTTGGTAATCAGAGCCATCCCCGACTTAGGAGCCCCCTGCTTGATTGTTTGCTGGCGTTGTTGAGTCTAGAACAAAAATGTTTTGAGTCTTAGGATTATATATATCGGAGAGTAGGATTCTTTTTACTCCTCAGTCCCTTCATCACTCTGGTGAGGTCTCCTGACGTAGATGTTTTGTCTTTCCTCTCCTCAAATTTCACTAAATTTTTTTAGGATCATGCGGGTATCTTGGAATCGTTTCGATGGTTTTGTGACGAGAACATTGTTCTTGGTGCCTCCTGTCTATTATGTGGCATTGACCCGGGGAGTTGAGCTCCGAGGTGTTGTCGTCACAATTTTATCGTTGCAGTTCTGGAATACCTGAGCTTTGCCGACATCGAAAATCTCTTCTGTACAGTTGTTGGTGAGATAACCCCGATAACCCAGTACTGGGGCGAGCTCGAGAGTATTGCCATAGCTCGTATAACGGATGCTTTTCGAAGGTTGAGGTACACGATTTCCGAAGGTTTCTTGGTTATGTGTTGACGGATGGATACAGCTTGGATGTAGGTATTGTTAGTTTTGGGTGAGATATATATTGCTTCCCCTGTATCCCCAACACCAGATTGCATAACCAGAAAGTTTCGGGAGTTTATAGGTGGGAATTCAAGTAGCTCCTAGAATATCTTTTCGACAGATGCATGATATGAGATTGGGGTTCGACGTCTAGTGGTCCGCCTTTCCACGGTCGTTTTTATAGTGGTCTCGTTGTGTCTTAAAGAACCCTTGGCTATGCTAGTTCGGGGACACTTCGTATGTCATGTGCACTGCCTTGTACATGATGGTGCTGTACACTCGAGCCCGTGTGGGCCCCACCACGTAAACTTCGAACGGAATCTCTATCATATGTTTGTTCCGGCTTATTCTTCAAGCCAATCCTTTGTTTTGTTTTGAGTTGTGGTATTCGAGTTGCTTCAATGTCAAGTGTTGATTCCATACCTTTCAAGTGGTGTTCTCATATTTCTATGAGAGTGCTAATCCTTCTTGTTTATCGAGATTGTCATGTTAATTCTTTTCCAACCGGCGTGCTTCTCTTCAAGTGGATCCGATCATTTCAACATCCGCAAGATCAATTCTAAGTTTTCTCAACGGTGTTTGTTTCGTTCATCCCAAGTTGCCTTTGTTTTCCCGCCCTCCCACCCTTTTTCTTCAAGGACTCAGATTTCTTAATCGGGTATCCATTTTATTGATGGGAAGTCTCTCCATTCTTTTCCGTCAATGTTCTTATCCGGTGATCCCTTGTGAAGATACTAACGGAGCTTTGAGTTCATCATTCTTCGTTATTTTTCTTCTCCGTTGGATTCAATTCAAGCTTTGTCGATCATATCCTTTCCTTGTTTCAAATGTTTTTCTCATGCCGGTGTACCTCTTAATCATTCACTTCTTCCTATTCTTTTGTCCTGGAGTGCTGAAGATATTTCACAAGACTTATGTTTCCATTCTCAATCCGTTCAAGATATTTCGAGGTTGTTATCTCATTCAAGTCATTTAATTCAACCGGCGCAATCCCCCCTTTCAAACAATCGTTCAACGGTGTTTCTCTTGAGTGGGCCTTAATCCACAGGTCTTTTTCCAAGGATCTTACCTGACTCTTCTAATTTTCCCGGAGCTATTCCCAAATTCATTTCGAAGTTTGATGTAAGAATGAATTATCATCAGTCAAATGTCTTTCTCCAAGATCTTTCAAATTCTTTCATCATTGGTTCAACCTTTCTAATTTTCATCCCGGAGTATCTCAACAATTCATGGTGGTGTTTCTCGTTGTCATTCTCGGATTTTGAAGACCGAAGAATGATTTCTCTTAAATCTTGCTCCATTCTCTTCAAGATTCATAGTTCTAGCTTTTGACCATCCTCTCATAATTGTTTTTGATTGTGAGAATTCTTTTCACCCATCCAGAGCAATTCAGGAGTCTCTCCAGTTTCATTCTCCGGAGCCCATCTTCTCAGAATTATTCATTCCAACTTTCAGTTCTCGTTCTCCTAATCTTACCGGTGCATCGTTCAAATATCCTCTAATCAGTTCATGGCCTCTTCGTTCTCATATATCTAAATTTCTCAAGTATCTTCGTTTGTTTTCAAACTCTTCCCGGTGTTCTGCTATCTTTTCTTTTCTTACGGTGGTTCTTTCAACATTCCTCTTCTTTCGTTATCATATCAATTCATTCATTGTTTCCAAATCCCACCGGTGTTCCATCTATACCTTCTCAAGTTTGCGCCATATCTATCTTAATCCTTTCTACGAGAATAAGTAGTGTGCCAAATTCATTGCTTGTCATCAATTTGTTTTGATGAAGGATAAGCATACAATAAATCTTATTCTTATTTCCTCTAGGTGATTCAATTCTTTTCTTCCAGAGATTGTTCATGATGAAGTAATTCTCGGTTCTAGTGTTTCATCTTTTCTTTTCTGGAGTTCCAAGTTTTCTCGGTTATATCATCGCGAAGCTCCATCTAAATCATTGCAAGGATTCACCTTGTGTTTTCAATTTCTCTTCCTTTCTATCATTCTTTTATTATCAGAGTTCTCCATGGAGGCTCTACATGGTGGTTCATCAAGGATTCTTTTCATTCTTCAATTGTTCTTCAAGATTTCTCTCGAAGTTATGACCCGCCAAGCTATACTCAAAAGTTAAACATGGTGTTCAACACATGTTTTTTTCTGAGGAGTTCAAGTATTCTTCTTCTTGCATTTCGAAGTGCAATTCTTCCTACCTTATCTCTTGAGATGGTGTTATGTCACTCTTGACAATTTCCTTCATGTTTCATGATTCAGACGTTGTCAAGAATGAGGTATTTTAAATCCATTAATCTCTTCGTTGGAGTTATCTCGGTATAGATTTCACCTAAAGCCTTCCTAAGGAATGTTGCTAATTGTGATGCATATCAATGATCCAAGTTTTCTCCTATCCTCTCGGCAAAAGCAGTTTTCATCTCTTCATTGATCTCAAGCAAGAATTTGTTTTCGGTAGTGGCAGAATTTCACCTCAAAATTTTGAGATGTTTTCCATGAGCCCACAACAAGCTTATCCTTTCGTTGTTGTTAATCCAGCAACTCCATTCTAGCATTTCCTGTAAGCGTGCTCTTTCAAGATCAAGTTTTCCTCCGTTCATTCCATTCCATTCTTTCATTTCTTCCGGAGGCATTGTGATGTTGTGCTCTTCACCCATCACGTCATTTTGTCAAGTTCATGTTATTTTCTTGCTTATCCATTTAACCGGATTGTTATGTTCTCTTCAAGTTCTTTTCATCTTATCAAGTCTTGCATCTCTTTTCAACCGGAGTGCTGTCCGATTTGATCTTCCTTGTTCCTTGTTTATATCATTTCAACCAGAGTGGTTCCGATTCCTTCTTGTCCATTGTACTCGTCATTCATAGCTTTGCAACCTCCAAGGTTCACATGGTGTTCCTTATTTCTATTTTTCTACCGCAGTGCTCTCAATTGTGTTCAACTCCATTGTGTTCTCTCTTTCAACATTTCAACCTCTCAAGGTTCATGGTTTCACTCGTTCGTCAAAGAAGCAACTTAGTTTTACCTCTTCTGTTCCTCTCCATTTCTCTCCGGTGCCATTCTAGATCTCGGGACGAGATCCTCTTGTAGTGGTGGAGTGTTGTAACGCCCCGAGACCGGCGCCCCAGAAGACTTCCAGCTATTCCGAGCTTTGCCATGTGTTTCTTTTTTGCTTGCTCTTTTATTTTTGCATTGCATCATGTCATCATGCCATTTAATTTTTAAAACTCAACTAAATAAATTGTATGGATTTTTCGATCCATTTAAATCAAGGGATTCACATGGTGATTTCTCTTTAAAACATATTCAAAGTCTCCTCCAATATTAGGGAGCTATATTAAATATTTCTTTATTTCGGAAATCACCAAAACACACTTGCAAAATAATTCCCCATGCCTTTGACCTCAAACGTTTTCCAATAAATTATTTCGTCATTTTCCGGAACTCCACCAAAAATCCGAACATTTTTGGACCTTCCTTTCATCAAGTCCTAGTTCAAACCCATTTGAAATAAATTCAAATGAGTTTGAATTTAAATCTTTCAATCATGCCTCTTTCTATTTTTCTTGGAACGAGCATATTTTTGCGAGTCCGGGAAAATAATCCCCTTGCCCAAAATTCTATTCCTACCTTCCTTTCTTCTCCTTTTCTTCCTTGATTTATTTTCTATTTTCAGAAAATAAAAGAGAGGGAGGAGAAGCCCTGCAGCCAGGCCCGCCTTCCTAACCTCCTAAAGCCCAGCCGGCCGGCCTCTAAGGCCCAGCCCACCTAACCCTCCTAACCTAGCCCGATCCCCTCGATCCATCTCTCTCCCTCTCGGTCCCTGCCCGCCGCCACACACCGCATCGACAGGGAGAGCCCAGCGCTCGATCCCCTCGCCTCCCTCCTCTCGATCCTCCCTCATCTCCCTCGCAGCCCCATCTTCCTCGGCCTTCTCCTCGCCCTTCCTCCTCCTGCATCGAGCGCCCCCGCTGCACCTCGTCGCGCCCGCCATGGCCCGCGAGGCCATCAACATCGCCTCCTCCGCATCGAGCCAGGCAGTGGGGCTCCCTGCGCCCGGTCCCCTCGCCGGCTTGCCGCCTCCTGCCTCTGCCGCCAGGCCCGGCTGCCGTCTTCGGCTCCCGAGTGCCTCCTTCCACCGCCCCGACAAGCTGCTGCAGCGTCCTCCCCGTCCCTCGTGCGACCTCCTTCCAGCCAGGATCCGGCGTCTTGAGTGCCCCCGCGACCATGCCCTCGGCCTGTTCCCTGCAACCATCTCCGGCCAGGGCTCCTTCGCCTCCTTGCTGCTGCCACTCGAGGGCCCTGGAGTTGCTTCGTTTTGGATCGTCAAGACCGACTACAACTGCTGATGCGTCAAGTACCTTGGAACGTCTACGCCTTCGTGGATTTCGCCAGGTTCACCGGATGCCTAGTACGACTACAGGACCGGAACGCCTACTACAGGAATACGCCAAGTTCCGCTCCGAACGTTTACGACTACACCCGGTGATGCGACAAGTACCTCGACAACGTGTACCTCGACGACCCGCCAAGTACCCCTTCGGATCGCCAAGCTCATCTACCACATGTACCACTACCGTCTACATGTACGACTACGGCTCGTGAACGACTACTTCCACTATGCCCCATGTACCACTACTATCGACCCTCGAAGATGTTGGATTCGTCAAGTACCTCTCCGGGACGAATGTGAACGACTACTTCCCTCGACGAACTCGTTCCGCCCGAAACGCACGCTTCAAAGGTATAACGACCGAGATGACCGACCGTGATCAAATGCATGCTTGGTTGTATGAGATGCTCGAGTTTTGCACCGTGATCGAATTGTCCTTGCGATGCCCCTCTTTTGCCATGCCACCGTCCTGTGGGAACCCGGAATCCGGGATCACCCCACCACCTTTTGCATGACACACTCATCCGCACACTTCTCTCTTGCATCGGTATCTCCGTGAGCTACCGGAACCGATATGTTGTCGTGGCACCATTTTCGGATATACTGCCGTGGCACCATTTTCTGATATGCTGCCGTGGCACCATTTTCGTTATCGTTGCCGTGGCACCCCTTTTGTTCCGCCATGGTGACCAAATGCTCCCTATCATATTAGATGCCAACATTTTCATAAAAATTGCATAAACTTGATTATGTCATCTGCATCATGTTAACAACATTTAAATGCTTAAAAATTGTTGTTGCATTAAATTACTAAATGACATGAGGATTTTCCGGAATTGTTGTTTGTTATTTCCGGCCTCATTTAAACTTGCCTAAATAGTTAGTTTAATTATGCTTCACCTCTTGCCATGTTTAACAACATTTAATATTGTTGGGTACATAACCGAGATTAAACTAAATAAGTGATGTGGTGTTCCGTCAATATGCAACTCGTTGCATATTGAGCTCCATTTAACTTGTAGTATTGTTTGTTGCACTTTTCCATGCCATGCCTCATTAAACCGGACATGCATCATATTTGGTTGTGCATCATGCCATGATTATGTGATGGTTGTTTACCATGTTGTTTGCTTCTTTCCGGTTTGCTTCTCTCGTTAGCTTCGGTTTCGTTCCGGAGTTGTGAGGATTCATTCGTCTACGTCCGTTTGTCTTCTTCATGGACTCGTTCTTCTTCCTATCGGGATTTCTGGCAAGATGACTATTACCCTCGATATCACTTCTATCTTTGCTTGCCAGTTGCTCCGTTCTATCGCTATGCTGCGCTACCTATCACTTGTTTACCATGCCTCCCATATTGCCATGTCAACCTCTAACCTTTTCATCCTTCCTAGCAAACCGTTGCTTGGCTATGTTACCGCTTTGCTCAGCCCCTCTTATAGCATTGTTAGTTGCAGGTGAAGTTGAATATTGCTCCATGATGGACAGGATTATTTTGGGATATCACAATATCTCTTATTTAATTAATGCATCCATATACTTGGTAAAGGGTGGAAGACTCGGCCTTATGCCTGGTGTTTTGTTCCACTCTTGCCGCCCTAGTTTCCGTCATACCGGTGTTATGTTCCCGGATTTTGCGTTCCTTACGCAGTTGGGTGATTTATGGGACCCCTTGACAATTCTCTTTGAATAAAACTCCTCCAGCAAGGCCCAACCTTGGTTTTACCATTTGCCACCTAAGCCTTTTTCCCTTGGGTTCTGCAGACTCAAGGGTCATCTTTATTTTAACCCCCCACCCCGGGCCAGTGCTCCTTCGAGTGTTGGTCCGAAATGAGCAACCTGCGGGGTCACCTCGGGGCAACTTGAGGGCTGGTTTTACTCGTAGCTTGACTTATCCGGTGTGCCCTGAGAACGAGGTACGTGCGACTCCTATCGGGATTTGTCGGCGCATCGGGCGGCTTTGCTGGTCTTGTTTTACCATTGTCGAAATGTCTTGTAAACCGGGATTCCGAGTCTGATCGGGTCTTCCTGGGAGAAGGTCTATTCCTTCGTTGATCGCGAGAGCTTGTCATGGGCTAAGTTGGGACACCCCTGCAGGGTATAATCTTTCGAAAGTCGTGCCTGCGGTTATAGGCAGATGGGAATTTGTTAATGTCCGGTTGTAGATAACTTGACACCAGATACGAATTAAAACGCATCAACCGCGTGTGTAGCCGTGATGGTCTCTTCTCAGCAGAGTCCGGGAAGTGAAAACGGTTTGTGTTATGTTTGACATAATTAGGAGTTCAGGATCACTTCTTGATCATTGCTAGCTTCACGACCGTTCCATTTGCTCTCTTCTCGCTCTTATTTGCGTATGTTAGCCACCATATATGCTTAGTGCTTGCTGCTACTCCACCTCATTACCACTTCCTTTCCCATAAGCTTAAATAGTCTTGATCTCGTGGGTTTTGAGATTGCTGAGTCCTCGTGACTCACTAGATACTACCAACAGTTGCAGGTGCCGATGATACCAGTGCAAGCGACACAACTGAGCTCAGATGGGAGCTCAACGAAGATCTTAGTTGTTGCTATGTGTTGTTTCTTGTTGATCAGTAGTGGAGCCCAGTTGGGACGATCAGGGATCTAGCAGTTGGGTTATCTTCTTTTCTTTTGGCTTCGTCCGTAGTCGGACTATGTGTGTACTCTGAATGATGTATGATTTAATATATGTTCATTGTGTGAAGTGGCGATTGTAAGCCAACTCTTTATCCTATTCTTGTTCATTACATGGGATTGTGTGAAGATGACCCTTCTTGCTACAAAACCACAATGCGGTTATGCCTCTAAGTCATGCTTTGACACGTGGGAGATATAGCCGCATCGTGGGTGTTACAAGTTGGTAATCAGAGCCATCCCCGACTTAGGAGCCCCCTGCTTGATTGTTTCCTGGCGTTGTTGAGTCTAGAACAAAAATGTTTTGAGTCTTAGGATTATATATATCGGAGAGTAGGATTCTTTTTACTCCTCAGTCCCTTCGTCGCTCTGGTGAGGTCTCCTGACGTAGATGTTTTGTCTTTCCTCTCCTCAAATTTCACTAAATTTTTTTTAGGATCATGCGGGTATCTTGGAATCGTTTCGATGGTTTTGTGACAAGAACATTGTTCTTGGTGCCTCCTGTCTATTATGTGGCATTGACCCAGGGAGTTGAGCTCCGAGGTGTTGTCGTCACAATTTTATCGTTGCAGTTCTGGAATACCTGAGCTTTGCCGACATCGAAAATCTCTTCTGTACAGTTGTTGGTGAGATAACCCCGATAACCCAGTACTGGGGCGAGCTCGAGAGTATTGCCATAGCTCGTATAACGGATGCTTTTCGAAGGTTGAGGTACACGATTTCCGAAGGTTTCTTGGTTATGTGTTGACGGATGGATACAGCTTGGATGTAGGTATTGTTAGTTTTGGGTGAGATATATATTGCTTCCCCTGTATCCCCAACACCAGATTGCATAACCAGAAAGTTTCGGGAGTTTATAGGTGGGAATTCAAGTAGCTCCTAGAATATCTTTTCGACAGATGCATGATATGAGATTGGGGTTCGACGTCTAGTGGTCCGCCTTTCCACGGTCGTTTTTACAGTGGTCTCGTTGTGTCTTAAAGAACCCTTGGCTATGCTGGTTCGGGGACACTTCGTATGTCATCTGCACTGCCTTGTACATGATGGTGCTGTACACTCGAGCCCGTGTGGGCCCCACCACGTAAACTTCGAACGGAATCTCTATCATATGTTTGTTCCGGCTTATTCTGCAGGCCAATCCTTTGTTTTGTTTTGAGTTGTGGTATTCGAGTTGCTTCAATGTCAAGTGTTGATTCCATACCTTTCATGTGGTTTTCTCATATTTCTATGAGAGTGCTAATCCTTCTTGTTTATCGAGATTGTCATGTTAATTCTTTTCCAACTGGCGTGCTTCTCTTCAAGTGGATCCGATCATTTCAACATCCGCAAGATCAATTCTAAGTTTTCTCAACGGTGTTTGTTTCGTTCATCCCAAGTTGCCTTTGTTTTCCCGCCCTTCCACCCTTTTTCTTCAAGGACTCAGATTTCTTAATCGGGTATCCATTTTATTGATGGGAAGTCTCTCCATTCTTTTCCGTCAATGTTCTTATCCGGTGATCCCTCGTGAAGATACTAACGGAGCTTTGAGTTCATCATTCTTCGTTATTTTTCTTCTCCGTTGGATTCAATTCAAGCTTTGTCGATCATATCCTTTCCTTGTTTCAAATGTTTTTCTCATGCCGGTGTACCTCTTAATCATTCACTTCTTCCTATTCTTTTGTCCTGGAGTGCTGAAGATATTTCACAAGACTTATGTTTCCATTCTCAATCCGTTCAAGATATTTCGAGGTTGTTATCTCATTCAAGTCATTTAATTCAACCGGCGCAATCCCCCCTTTCAAACAATCGTTCAACGGTGTTTCTCTTGAGTGGGCCCTAATCCACAGGTCTTTTTCCCAGGATCTTACCTGACTCTTCTAATTTTCCCGGAGCTATTCCCAAATTCATTTCGAAGTTTGATCTAAGAATGGATTATCATCAGTCAAATGTCTTTCTCCAAGATCTTTCAAATTCTTTCATCATTGGTTCAACCTTTCTAATTTTCATCCCAGAGTATCTCAACAATTCATGGTGGTGTTTCTCGTCGTCATTCTCGGATTTTGAAGACCGAAGAATGATTTCTCTTAAATCTTGCTCCATTCTCTTCAAGATTCATAGTTCTAGCTTTTTACCATCCTCTCATAATTGTTTTTGATTGTGAGAATTCTTTTCACCCATCCAGAGCAATTCAGGAGTCTCTTCAGTTTCTTTCTCCGGAGCCCATCTTCTCAGAATTATTCATTCCAACTTTCAGTTCTTGTTCTCCTAATCTTACCGGTGCATCGTTCAAATATCCTCTAATCAGTTCATGGCCTCTTCGTTCTCATGTATCTAAATTTCTCAAGTATCTTCGTTTGTTTTCAAACTCTTCCCGGTGTTCTACTATCTTTTCTTTTCTTACGGTGGTTCTTTCAACATTCGTCTTCTTTCGTTATCATATCAATTCATTCATTGTTTCCAAATCCCACCGGTGTTCCATCTATACCTTCTCAAGTTTGCGCCATATCTATCTTAATCCTTTCTACGAGAATAAGTAGTGTGCCAAATTCATTGCTTGTCATCAATTTAATTTGATGAAGGATAAGCATACAATAAATCTTATTCTTATTTCCTCTAGGTGATTCAATTCTTTTCTTCCAGAGATTGTTCATGATGAAGTAATTCTCGGTTCTAGTGTTTCATCTTTTCTTTTCCGGAGTTCCGAGTTTTCTCGGTTATATCGTCGCGAAGCTCCATCTAAATCATTGCAAGGATTCACCTTGTGTTTTCAATTTCTTTTCCTTTCTATCATTCTTTTATTATCAGAGTTCTCCATGGAGGCTCTACATGGTGGTTCATCAAGGATTCTTTTCATTCTTCAATTGTTCTTCAAGATTTCTCTCGAAGTTATGACCCGCCAAGCTATACTCAAAAATTAAACATGGTGTTCAACACATGTTTTTTTTTCTGAGGAGTTCAAGTATTCTTCTTCTTGCATGTCGAAGTGCAATTCTTCCTACCTTATCTCTTGAGATGGTGTTATGTCACTCTTGACAATTTCCTTCATGTTTCATGATTCATACGTTGTCAAGAATGAGGTATTTTAAATCCATTAATCTCTTCGTTGGAGTTATCTCGGTATAGATTTCACCTAAAGCCTTCCTAAGGAATGTTGCTAATTGTGGTGCATATCAATGATCCAAGTTTTCTCCTATCGTCTTGGCAAAAGCAGTTTTCATCTCTTCATTGATCTCAAGCAAGAATTTGTTTTCGGTAGTGGCAGAATTTCACCTCAAAATTTTGAGATGTTTTCCATAAGCCCACAACAAGATTATCCTTTCGTTGTTGTTAATCCAGCAACTCCATTCTAGCATTTCCTGTAAGCGTGCTCTTTCAAGATCAAGTTTTCCTCCGTTCATTCCATTACATTCTTTCATTTCTTCCGGAGGCATTGTGATGTTGTGCTCTTCACCCATCACGTCATTTTGTCAAGTTCATGTTATTTTCTTGCTTATCCATTTAACCGGATTGTTATGTTCTCTTCAAGTTCTTTTCATCTTATCAAGTCTTGCATCTCTTTTCAAACGGAGTGTTGTCCGATTTGATCTTGCTTGTTCCTTGTTTATCTCGTTTCAACCAGAGTGGTTCCGATTCCTTCTTGTCCATTGTACTCGTCATTCATAGCTTTGCAACCTCCAAGGTTCACATGGTGTTCCTTATTTCTATTTTTCTACCGCAGTGCTCTCAATTGTGTTCAACTTCATTGTGTTCTCTCTTTCAACATTTCAACCTCTCAAGGTTCGTGGTTTCACTCGTTCGTCAAAGAAGCAACTTAGTTTTACCTCTTCTGTTCCTCTCCATTTCTCTCCAGTGCCATTCTAGATCTCGGGACGAGATCCTCTTGTAGTGGTGGAGTGTTGTAACGCCCCGAGACCGGCGCCCCAGAAGACTTCCAGCTATTCCGAGCTTTGCCATGTGTTTCTTTTTTGCTTGCTCTTTTATTTTTGCATTGCATCATGTCATCATGCCATTTAATTTTTAAAACTCAACTAAATAAATTGTATGGATTTTTCGATCCATTTAAATCAAGGGATTCACATGGTGATTTCTCTTTAAAACATATTCAAAGTCTCCTCCAATATTAGGGAGCTATATTAAATATTTCTTTATTTCGGAAATCACCAAAACACACTTGCAAAATAATTCCCCATGCCTTTGACCTCAAACGTTTTCCAATAAATTATTTCGTCATTTTCCGGAACTCCACCAAAAATCCGAACATTTTTGGACCTTCCTTTCATCAAGTCCTAGTTCAAACCCATTTGAATTAAATTCAAATGAGTTTGAATTTAAATCTTTCAATCATGCCTCTTTCTATTTTTCTTGGAACGAGCATATTTTTGCGAGTCCGGGAAAATAATCCCCTTGCCCAAAATTCTATTCCTACCTTCCTTTCTTCTCCTTTTCTTCCTTGATTTATTTTCTATTTTCAGAAAATAAAAGAGAGGGAGGAGAAGCCCTGCAGCCAGGCCAGCCTTCCTAACCTCCTAAAGCCCAGCCGGCCGGCCTCTAAGGCCCATCCCACCTAACCCTCCTAACCTAGCCCGATCCCCTCGATCCATCTCTCTCCCTCTCGGTCCCTGCCCGCCGCCACACACCGCATCGACAGGGAGAGCCCAGCGCTCGATCCCCTCGCCTCCCTCCTCTCGATCCTCCCTCATCTCCCTCGCAGCCCCATCTTCCTCGGCCTTCTCCTCGCCCTTCCTCCTCCTGCATCGAGCGCCCCCGCTCAACCTCGTCGCGCCTGCCATGGCCCGCGAGGCCATCAGCATCGCCTCCTCCGCATCGAGCCAGGGAGTGGAGCTCCCTGCGCCCGGTCCCCTCGCCGGCTAGCCGCCTCCTGCCTCTGCCGCCAGGCCCGGCTGCCGTCTTCGGCTCCCGAGCGTCTTCTTCCACCGCCCCGACAAGCTGCTGCAGCGTCCTCCCCGTCCCTCGTGCGACCTCCTTCCAGCCAGGATCCGGCGTCTTGAGTGCCCCCGCGACCATGCCCTCGGCCCGTTCCCTGCAACCATCTCCGGCCAGGGCTCCTTCGCCTCCTTGCTGCTGCCACTCGAGGGCCCTGGAGTTGCTTCGTTTTGGATCGTCAAGACCGACTACAACTGCTGATGCGTCAAGTACCTTGGAACGTCTACGCCTTCATGGATTTCGCCAGTTTCACCAGATGCCTAGTACGACTACAGGACCGGAACGCCTACTACAGGAATACGCCAAGTTCCGCTCCGAACGTTTACGACTACACCCGGTGATGCGACAAGTACCCCGACAAGGTGTACCTCGACGACCCGCCAAGTACCCCTTCGGATCGCCAAGCTCATCTACCACATGTACCACTACCGTCTACATGTACGACTACGGCCCGTGAACGACTACTTCCACTACACCCCGTGTACCACTACTGTCGACCCTCGAAGATGTTGGATTCGTCAAGTACCTCTCCGGGACGAACGTGAACGACTACTTCCCTCGACGAACTCGTTCCGCCCGAAACGCTTGCTTCAAAGGTATAACGACCGAGATGACCGACCGTGATCGAATGCATGCTTGGTTGTATGAGATGCTCGAGTTTTGCACCGTGATCGAATTGTCCTTGCGATGCCCCTCTTTTGCCATGCCACCGTCCTGTGGGAACCCGGAATCCGGGATCACCCCACCACCTTTTGCATGACACACTCATCCGCACACTTCTCTCTTGCATCGGTATCTCCGTGAGCTACCGGAACCGATATGTTGTCGTGGCACCATTTTCGGATATGCTGCCGTGGTACCATTTTCGGATATGCTGCCGTGGCACCATTTTCGCTATCGTTGCCGTGGCACCCCTTTTGTTCCGCCATGGTGACCAAATGCTCCCTATCATATTAGATGCCAACATTTTCATAAAAATTGCATAAACTTAATTATGTCATCCGCATCATGTTAACAACATTTAAATGCTTAAAAATTGTTGTTGCATTAAATTACTAAATGACATGAGGATTTTCCGGAATTGTTGTTTGTTATTTCCGGCCTCATTTAAACTTGCCTAAATAGTTAGTTTAATTATGCTTCACCTCTTGCCATGTTTAACAACATTTAATATTGTTGGGTACATAACCGAGATTAAACTAAATAAGTGATGTGGTGTTCCGTCAATATGCAACTCGTTGCATATTGAGCTCCATTTAACTTGTAGTATTGTTTGTTGCACTTTTCCATGCCATGCCTCATTAAACCGGACATGCATCATATTTGGTTGTGCATCATGCCATGATTATGTGATGGTTGTTTACCATGTTGTTTGCTTCTTTCCGGTTTGCTTCTCTCGTTAGCTTCGGTTTCGTTCCGGAGTTGTGAGGATTCGTTCGTCTACGTCCGTTTGTCTTCTTCATGGACTCGTTCTTCTTCCTATCGGGATTTCAGGCAAGATGACTATTACCCTCGATATCACTTCTATCTTTGCTTGCCAGTTGCTCCGTTCTATCGCTATGCTGCGCTACCTATCACTTGTTTACCATGCCTCCCATATTGCCATGTCAGCCTCTAACCTTTTCATCCTTCCTAGCAAACCGTTGCTTGGCTATGTTACCGCTTTGCTCAGCCCCTCTTATAGCATTGTTAGTTGCAGGTGAAGTTGAAGATTGCTCCATGATGGACAGGATTATTTTGGGATATCACAATATCTCTTATTTAATTAATGCATCTATATACCTGGTAAAGGGTGGAAGACTCGGCCTTATGCCTGGTGTTTTGTTCCACTCTTGCCGCCATAGTTTCCGTCGTACCGGTGTTATGTTCCCGGATTTTGCGTTCCTTACGCAGTTGGGTGATTTATGGGACCCCTTGACAGTTCGCTTTGAATAAAACTCCTCCAGCAAGGCCCAACCTTGGTTTTACCATTTGCCACCTAAGCCTTTTCCCTTGGGTTCTGCAGACTCAAGGGTCATCTTTATTTTAACCCCCCCCGGGCCAGTGCTCCTTCGAGTGTTGGTCCGAAATGAGCAACCTGCGGGGCCACCTCGGGGCAACTTGAGGGCTGGTTTTACTCGTAGCTTGACTTATCCGGTGTGCCCTGAGAACGATGTACGTGTGACTCCTATCGGGATTTGTCGGCGCACCGGGCGGCTTTGCTGGTCTTGTTTTACCATTGTCGAAATGTCTTGTAAACCGGGATTCCGAGTCTGATCGGGTCTTCCTGGGAGAAGGTCTATTCCTTCGTTGATCGCGAGAGCTTGTCATGGGCTAAGTTGGGACACCCCTGCAGTGTATAATCTTTCGAAAGCCATGCCTGCGGTTATAGGCAGATGGGAATTTGTTAATGTCTGGTTGTAGATAACTTGACACCAGATACGAATTAAAACGCATCAACCGCGTGTGTATCCATGATGGTCTCTTCTCGGCGGAGTCCGGGAAGTGAACACGGTTTTGTGTTATGTTTGACGTAAGTAGGAGTTCAGGATCACTTCTTGATCATTGCTAGCTTCACGACCGTTCCATTTGCTCTCTTCTCGCTCTTATTTGCGTATGTTATCCACCATATATGCTTAGTGCTTGCTGCTACTCCACCTCATTACCACTTCCTTTCCCATAAGCTTAAATAGTCTTGATCTCGCGGGTTTTGAGATTGCTGAGTCCTCGTGACTCACCAGATACTACCAACAGTTGCAGGTGCCGATGATACCAGTGCAGGCGACGCAACCGAGCTCAGATGGGAGCTCAACGAAGATCTTAGTTGTTGCTATGTGTTGTTTCTTGTTGATCAGTAGTGGAGCCCAGTTGGGATGATCAGGGATCTAGCAGTTGGGTTATCTTCTTTTCTTTTGGCTTCGTCCGTAGTCGGACTATGTGTGTACTCTGAATGATGTATGATTTATTATATGTTCATTGTGTGAAGTGGCGATTGTAAGCCAACTCTTTATCCCATTCTTGTTCATTACATGGGATTGTGTGAAGATGACCCTTCTGGCGACAAAACCACAATGCTGTTATGCCTCTAAGTCGTGCTTCGACACGTGGGAGATATAGCCGCATCGTGGGTGTTACACCATGGCCGAGGTTGAAGCTCGCGTCCTCTCCTCCGCAGCGCTGACGCGGATCCTCAGCCACGTCTACCTCCGCAACCCCGAAGCCAACCTTGACGACCTGCTGGAGCCTGTTGATGTCGAGCGCTCCGCCGCTGCTGCTGAGGCCGTGAAGGGCCGAGCGGAGGCCTTGCTGGCGAAGTTCCACGTCTTCTCCACCACGCCCAAGCGAGGTGCTACTAGTTCCGCGGCGTCGGGAGGTGGAGCTGACAAGCGCGACCCCACCACGAGCTACAACGCTGCCCAAGGGTGATCTTCTCGCAGCTTCTTTCCTGTTTCAACTCCTGCAACATGCACCGTGCCTCGTGGAGGCATTTAAACTTGTGTCTGGTATTGTGAGGACAATTTATGGTCTGTAATATTTGCTTCTGAATTTCCGAGATTTTGCGGTTTCCTTCCTATTTGCTTTGTGTTCTACATCGACAGGGCCCGACCCCGCGCATACCTCAGCCGCCGTTAGCCCCGACCGGATCACCAGGACGGGACTAAGGAGTGAGGGGCTACGTGGCAAGTTAGGCTCCTGAGTCACGATGCTCAGGAGTCCCCCTTGACACGCAAACATGAAATAGGGAGGGGGTACATTGGCAGGTCCCAGCCCCGCGTATACCTCAACCGCCGTTAGCCTTTCTGACCTAAGGAGTGAGGAGCTACGTGACCAGTTAGGCTCCTAAGTCGCGATGCTCAGGAGTCCCCCTTGACGCTCAAACGGTCTTCATACCTTGGCTCCACTCGGGGAAGGGCGTGCGACGACCAGGTCCGAGAGACCTGGCTGGGTGGCGTGCGCTCAGGCGTGACCCGGGCGTAGCCCCCGTGTCCAGTCCCCTCACACGGCGCTCCCGAGGGGAGGCATTGCGATGAGGCCAGACACTGAGCTCTGGGCTCCCTGAGGTTGATACAGCCGTGTGCTGTCCTCAGTTGTTTATCACCAGCGCGGAGCATAGCACTTTTGTATGTGTACGGGCATAGCCTCTCCTTCGCAGTGTCGTCAGCCAGCACGGATCATGCTGCTTCCACTGGTATGTGGGAGGGGGCCCCCTCCGGGAGGAGCCCCCAGGGCGTGTACAGCCCCGCCCTGACACGTGGCTGGCATGGTAGGGCTAGATGAGGTGTATCTGGGAACTCATGAGTCGGCGCGGGACTCACGAGGCCCTACCTCAAGGCGGGTTGTGCCTGGTCTTGAGCCTTGGGCGGCTGAGTGTTCCTGCATGGTGGTTAGATGCTAATTCTCTACATCCTCAGGTCCCGGCCCTTGAGCAAGCTCAACCGCCGCTGGTATGCCAGGTCGCGATGTCGTGGACAAGGCCAGGGGGTGAGGGCTGGAGAGCCAATAAGAGCTCCTGAGTCGCGATGCTCAGGCGCCCCCCTTTTAACATGCAAGCGATTTGCATGAGGGACAAAAAGGGGCCGCGATGGGCGAGAGATGATAATCATAAGCAGGTTAACCGCAAAGAGCAAATCAGCTTAGATAGATGCAGGAAAGATACATGCCACTGGGTCAGGCCCGGGCGGTTTGGGGATGATGCAGCCCGAGGGGCGCCCCCAACAAGGTAAACTGAAGACATAAGCAAAATGGATACATGCCGCAAGGACAGACCCATGCAACCCGGGAATGATGCGGCCCTGAGGGCGCTCCCAGCTGAAATGAAACTTGAAAGATGTCACTTGGTATCATTGCAGAGTGAGTGTTGGAGTAGCTGATGGTGCGCGGTGCATAAGCCGGTCCTCACGAGCCTTCTGAGCCCTGAGCCTCGGGAGGCTTTGGGGGTCCGAGCGGCTCCTCAAGGTCCATCTCCATCTCCTCTAGGAATGTGTGGTGTCTGGCCACCTGAGCTTCCAGAATGCTCCTCGTCAGGCGCTAGTTAGCAGCAGCCGTGTTCGGCAGACCGAACAACATGCGAACGTAGTTGTGAGGTGCTCCCTCGCAGTGTCCCACGCGCGAAGTCCAGAAACGCTCCTGAGACGCGACTCGATTGAGCCCTGGGTAGTCGATGCAGACACGCAGCCCGCCATCCTCGCCTGGATGGGGAGCTACACCGGGTAGGCGGCGACTGTCGTGCATGACTCTAGATTCCTGCAGCTCCTGAGTAACCTTGGTGATGAACTCCTGGGGGTTGGGCCCTCCTTGCCTCATGCCTTCCTGAGGGAAATGTGCCGCAAAGCATGCCTCCAAGTGGTGCCCAAGCGCCTCCCTCGTGATCTTGGCAAAGTCAGTGACCCTCCAGGAGAGAGCCCCCGAGCCTTGCCCGAGGAGGGCGTCAGGCGTGCCTTCCTATGAAACGGAGGGAGGCGTCCCTTGGACGGGCGCAAATCCTGGCGGGGTGCCTCCGGAGGTGCTTGCCTCCTGAGGCTTTGAGCTGGGTGATGTCTTCTTCTTCTTGGGAGCTGCCTCAGGAAGTTTCCTACTCTTCCTGTCTGGGTCCTCAATGGATGTGGCTTGGAAGGCACGCTCGAGAGAGCACACCGCATCCTTCTCTTCGCAAGGGACTGTGATGACTCTGCCGCTTCCCGGCATCTTGAGGACATTGTAGCCATGGTGAGTCACTTCCATGAACTTGGCCAGGGCTAGATACCCGAGGATGGCATTGTATGGAAGGAGAATGTGGGCAACGTCGAAGTTGATGAGCTTGGTACGATAGTTCTTGCGCTGTCCAAAGGTGCTAGGGAGGCGGACTTGCCCTATCGGGGTGGTGGAACCGTCAGTGACTCCTAAGAATGGCTTGGTCGGCTAAAGCTGGTCATATGGCACTTGGAGATTGTTGAACATCTTGACGGACAGAACGTTGAGTCCTGCATCGCCATCGATGAGGGTCCTGGTGACTTGCACATTGCTGATGACTGGCGAACAAAGCATTGGGATGACCCCAGCTGTTGCCGCACACTTGAGCTGATCCGCTGAGCTGAACATGATGGCGCACGTTGACCACCTGAGAGGGTGCGTGGCCTCGAGCTTGGGGAGGACTTCATTCACCTCGCGAGCAAACTGCTTGAAGATGTACTGAGAGGCTGGGGCCTGAGCTCCGCCCAAGATTCAGGCGATTGCACGCGGCTCCTGGAAGCCCCCAGCCCCCTCCTCCTGATCATGGTCGGCATTCCTTCTTTGTGGTGGTGGCAGAGGAGGAAGGCCTGCATTGCCTTGCGGGTGATCGTCACGAGGCTGATCCCTCCAAGCCCCCTCGCGAGGCTGGTCCTGCCAGCGGTCCTCGCGAGGCCAGTCACGCCACCCTTGGCAAGGGCCACGGTCGTCCCATCGTCCTCCACCTCTTCCTCCTCCTCGGCCATAGCCCCGATCATTGCGCTCGGGGCATCGACCGATATGTCCTTCTCGCACGGCCCTGAGCTCTTGGCATTCGTTGGTGTTGTGGGTGTGGAGGTCGTGGTACACGCAGTACCGGCTGCCCTTGGATGACTCTAGCTGATCCCTACTGACGGTGTCCTTGACAGGGGGGACTCAACATGTCGTCTCCTGATCAGTTGGATTGGGCCGAGGACCCCCATGGCCGTATACTCATGGGCCAGTCCGGACAGCTGCCGCATACAAGGAAGAATCCACAAGACTTGGCGATCAAGACAAGGACTCCCCCCCCCACCGGCGTATTTGGCTAGGACTCTTGTTATTCTAGGCCTCTGGTGCATTATATAAACCAGGGCCAGGCTAGTCGATAGACATATACAACAACAATTATACCATAGGCTAGCTTCTAGGGTTTAGCATCTCTGATCTCGTGGTAGATCAACTCTTGTACTACCCATATCATCGATATTAATCAAGCAGGAGTAGGGTTTTACCTCCATCGAGAGGGCCCGGACCTCAGACTAGGTGAAGCCGAAAGCTAGCGCTCTAATAGTTTTCAATGATGGTCGGCACACAACGGAACTCATGAGTACAAAAAATCTATTGCACAAGTCTCATAATAACAATGAGCACCGAAGAAAGGTATCGGTGGGAGTACTATTTTCTTCGAAGATGCTTCTTACACTTCGCAGTAATATAGCATAAGTTCCCTGAGCACGCTTTGTCTGTTACAGCCTTATGGCCTGATTGCCTGGTTATTGGAAACACCGTCGATATTCTTGACAGATGGAGTACATAACACTTTTCGGTCCTTGACCGAAGAGGGAGAAGCCGACGGTCGGTTAAGACGCGTTTAAAGTTCGGTTGAACAAAGATATGATATAAGTACTTCGGTACATGCAATCATTCTTTTACCTAAGTCACTTGGGGGCTCTTAAATTTATATGAGCCATTTTATGATAAGTGTTTTTCTTTTTAGTCGTTGCAAAGTTTTTATTATTATTTATAACTCCTTTTTTCGACACAAGTGTGCGGTCACTAGCCGGGGAGCCTAATTTCTCTCTCAAAGCCGCTAGAGTTTAGTTTGCTAAACTGGCCTAATAAGAAGTACTCCGCCTTCGGGATAGGAGGTTGAAGCCATAGGCTGACCCGCTTGAAGTTTTGAGATAGGATGTGTCATGTTAAAGCACGGCAGAAGCACCTTTTTTTCTAAAGTCCAATTTTCGGATTGGCACCGAACACTTGATCTAGTTCGGACATTAACCTTTTGAATAAGTTTTTTGGCTTTTCGAGCCCATGGCACTTTTAAACTATTTGTGTGTTTTCAGCACAAGTCTCGCAGTGCAACGCCGGAGACCTTTAGAGATTCGGCAAAAACATTCTCGGATATTTCTATATATGCATCGGTTTCGAATTGTGTCTTCAATCAATAGTTGGGTTGCCCGGCTCCTGCGCTTGCCTCCTATGTTCCGCTTTGTTCGGCTAGGTGTGCAAAGGGAGAACCACTGCGATTGTGCTTCCAGCTCACATGGTTAAGCACCTCAGTGGAGAAAGCCGAAAATTGAGTGTCACAATAAGCGTAAACTGGTCGGCGATCCGATGACGGCGTTAAACGACGGGCCATTCATAACAATGGCCGAAGTGTTTACGGCTTGACATCGATTGTCGCCGAACACTACCGGGGGCTATTAACTGGCCTCCCAAACTAAATCCTCGATATTTTGCTCTTACATTGGAGCTGAGGTTTCATGATCATGCTTAGCATGACAACCCAAAGAAAGGAACCGATAGCGGGACTATTTTCTTTGGAAGTCATTTCTTCTGTTAAACAGTAATATAACATGTCTCTCCGTGTACCTTTGTTTATAAAACCGTATGGCCAGATTGCCTTGTTTGTTGTAAATCTTTGCCCTCATAAAAGGCTTTATAAAGTAGGACAAACACTCCTCGGCTATTGGCCGAGGAGGTGGATGCCAATGGTCGGTCAACAAAGTTTTGTACAATGCATATCCGAGCATTAATGATGTAAAGTACTTGGATACATAGAGTCATTACACATAATTTGTGATTTTACTATGGATATTGATCCTTAATTCGGCCTCCCGTGCCCGCATTAAGGCTCGGGGGCTACTGGGCTTCAGGCTTATTATTTACAAATATTAAAGGGGCACATCGATCCCCTGATCTGGTGTTCCCACCAGACCAGTGTCTCGGGGGCTACTGCATTGCATGTTCTATGCAGAAAATTTTAAGTGCAATACAGTTTTCGAGGAGATTTTGATCCTCACGTTGGTCGGGCGCACCCAACCTGAGTCTCGAGGACTGAGCACGCCACTTTTTGTGTCCTGAAGTATTCTGCCGAGCTAGGACTTGATCCTCAGACCGATTTTGCAAATGAACCTGAGTCTCAGCAGCTACGGGGATCAGCGGTCTTATGTCATCCTTCATGTGCATCTTAGGTTTTAGACCAATACCCACCTTGAGGGCTACTGACTATGTATCTAGGCAGAGAATAAATTGCACCAATCAAAAATATTGACAAAAATCGGCCCACATTCGGGGTGGTGCACCACCTCAGAAGCAGTCCGGCATAAAGCTCGAGCGCTAGTGGCTGGCTCCATAGAGGGCATTTCCGGCATTAAGCTCGGCTAAACTCCTTCAAACTTCTTTGAACCAAGGTGATTTACAACACCTCGGATACAGTTCAGCATTGGAGCTCGGATACATAGTCCGGTGTTAGAGCTGGGAAGCAGTCCGGCATTGGTGCCCGGCTGCAAAAGATACCTCGAATGCAGTCCGGCGTTGGAGCTCGGACACAAGAGGACGCTGCCGCCTGGGAACAACTTCAAACCCGAGGTGTGGCTTAAAAATAACAAGGCATTGATAAAGGCTGGAAACTTAAAGGGGCTCCTCAGATACCCGACGTGTAAACTCATCGAATGCATTTCGGCGATCCTCAAGATCGAAGATGAGAAGATTTGTTGAACCAGTTTTCAAGACCAGCAACCGAAGATGAAGAACAGTTCGGAAGAATCGAGGAGCGTCCCTAACTTGAAGGCCGGTTCAGGGGGCTACTGACGGTGTCCTGGACAGGGGGGGACTCAACGCGTCGTCTACCGGTCAGTTGGATTGGGCCGAGGACCCCCATGGCCGTATACTCATGGGCTAGTCCGGACAGCTGCCGCATACAAGGAAGAATCCACAAGACTTGGCGATCAAGACAAGGACTCCTCCCCCACCGGCGTATTCGGCTAGGACTCTTGTTATCCTAGGCCTCTGGTGCATTATATAAACCGGGGCCAGGCTAGTCGATAGACATATACAACAACAATCATACCATAGGCTAGCTTCTAGGATTTAGCCTCTCTGATCTCGTGGTAGATCAACTCTTGTACTACCCATATCATCAATATTAATCAAGCAGGAGTAAGGTTTTACCTCCAACAAGAGGGCCCGAACCTGGGTAAACATTGTGTCCCTTGACTCCTGTTACCATTGATCCTAAGACACACTGCTTGGGACCCCCTACCCGAGATCCACCGGTTTTGACACCGACACCTACTGTGCTTGGTGTCTGGCTCTGCTGCGAGCACAGCTGCTCCTTTGCGCTTCACATCCATGGCCTTGCCTTTCTTTTCTTCCGTGTCAGCAGCTGGGAGCTCGAGGAGGGAGAGGCGTCTCTCCTCAATCTTTGCGCACTTGGTCGCCAGGTTGAACAGCTCCAGAGATGTGTATAGATCCACGTGGATTGCCCGTTCCTCCTTCATCTTCACGTCGCGGACGCCGTCAGAGAATGCTGAGATGATGTCCTCTTCAGTTACCTTGGAATCTTGAGGCGAGCGTTGTTGAAGCGCTGAATGTACTTTTGCAGGGTCTCTCCAGGTTGCTGCTTGATGCGGCGCAAGTCGCCCATGACTGGAGGACGGTCGCGAGTGCCCTGGAAGTTGGCGATGAAGCGGGTGTGCATCTTGTCCCAAGAGGAGATAGTGCCAGGAGGCAGGTTCAGGTGCCAGGTGCGGGCACCGTCTTTGAGCACCATGGCAAACCAACTCGCCATGACCTTCTCGTCTCTGTTGGCCGCTTCAATGCCCAGCTCGTAGAGCTGTAGGAACTCCACGGGGTCGGCAGTGCCGTCGTAGCGAGGAGGCATGTCCGGCTTGAACTTGCCTGGCCAGGCAACACTGCGCAACTCGGTGGTGAAGGCTCGACAGCCTGCGGTGGCCACCGGAGCTCCTTGCTGACGCGGGGTTTGCTCATGTGGATTCCCGCGCGCTGCTTCCAGAGGTAGCGCAGGTTCTTGACATGGTGGCGCAGGGATGCATTCATGGCGTGCTGGTGCAGGGAACACGCGAGCACCTTCTTGAGGACGAGGGATTTCCTGGCAGCTCCTTACTTGTCACGCGGGCGCTGGACGCGGTGGGTCTCATCCAGGGCCGCACGCCTTGGAGCCAGGGGGCCTTCTTGGGGAGGAGGAGGCAGAGGCACCTCCTGAGCTGCATCACCCGCGCAGGACGGAGGGCGAGGGAGCGAGAGGGATGGTGCTGGGGAGCCCCCAGCAGCGCTAACGAGCTCAGTGATGCGAGCGATCCACTCCTCGTAGAGGTCGTCAACGGGACGGTAGTGTAAGAGCTCACGTGCCAGGAGGAACGCCGCATGCGAGTCCGTGGGAGCGCAACGGGCAGGCGACGACGAACCAGCTGGAGTCAGCGATGGGGTGGCGGTGCGGCCTTCCCGCTGCACCGAGGAATGCAGCGATGACGCCTGCTGCTCGTTCCCCGCTGGGCCGGTGATGGCGTTGGAGGCAAGCGATGGGGAACGGAGGGGAGGCCCACCGACGGGAGCCGTTTGGGCGACATGGGCGGTGAGAGCAGCCCGACGCTCGGCGCGAGCTCGGTGGACGTCAGCCATGGATGCGATGAACGAGCGAGCGCGGAATAACGGAAGAAAAATTCTGGTGCACCCCTACCTGGCGCGCCAAATGTCGGATATCGGGTTCCGGCAAAACCTTTAAGGTTCGAAATTTGGGGTGCGCGCGAAGATCTTCCCCCTACCGATCCATATCCCAACGCCTCGCTGAGAATCTAACCTAAATGATGAACAACACAAGGGACACGAGGTTTATACTGGTTCAGGCCACCGCTGTGGTGTAATACCCTACTCCAGTATGTGGTGTGGTGGATTGCCTCAGGGGATGATGATGAACGGTACAAGGGAAGAACAGCCTCGCAAGAGGTGTTCTTGTGGTGTGTGGTTTGCTTCCCAAGGATTCCCTCCTACTATTGTGGTGGCTATCTCTCTATATATAGGCCCTAGTCCTCTTCCCAAATATTGAGTGGGAAGGGCGCCAACAATGGCCATTTCGAAGGGGAACATCTAGTACAGTTATCCTGACTAAAGTTGGTCTTCGGCTGCCAAAGGCACTGGCGATGATGCCGTCTTGGGCTCCACGGTGACCTCTGTCCTGCCGCTCTGCTGGTCTTGGTCTTGTTTCACCGGAATGGTAACATTTGCCTAATGCCTCGGTACTCCACGCCTGCGTTTGCCCCCTTTGCACCAAAGAGGAAACAAGGACACTGTGCAGGCCGGCGCCCGCCTAGCGCCCGCCTGGTGTCGATCGTCATGGCTTGCGTCACGAGCACCTCGCAAGGTATCCTTGCCTTGATCTGTCCACCACCTCGTGAACCAGCCTGGTGAGGTCGTTCCTAAGGAAGCCTTGCGTCATCCACCCCACGAGGCTTGGCCCCTCTTGAGGGTCTTGAGCTTGAGTTGATGAAGATGGTCTGTACTGGGCCACCACTTGAGCCACGCTGCAGGCCGCAGGCAGGCAAGTCTAGGGACCCCCGTTCCCAGAACACCGACACCGCCGCCAGCAACTCCTCCGCGAAGGAGCTTGGAAGTAGAAGCCAAGTGCCCCGAGGGCCCTCCACCCGCACGGGAAACTCACATGCCTAGTCACTCAAGCGGGCATGTGGGCGCGGTTGTCGGTTGGCCATGGCACACCTTCCCCCTTGGCCGTGGGTGCTAGGGCCCCCGCGACCGCCCCGCGGGGGAAGCTTCTCTCTCGTCTGTTAGGGACGCCACGAACCATCGAGGGTGGATGCCCGCTCCCCCGCGATGACGTCGCCGGAGCGGTGGCGGATTTGCAGGGACAGCTGCGCCCTCTCTTAGGTGGCCGCGCCTTAGGTTCCACTTGAGAGGCCTTGCCCTTATCTTCGGCTAAGATCCTCCTCACTAGCGCCATCGTTGCTTTGGCAAGGTGGGGGATGCGATGGAGATAGGAGGGCAGGGAGGTAGGAAGACAAAGATGGGCTAGAGGGCTTCACCCCCTTCGCCCTTTTATAGGCTGTCGGATTTAGGGTTCCGGTAAACCCTTGAGGTTCGAAAACTGGGGTGCGCGTGGAGGTTTCGCCTTCTACCTACCTGTTCCTCACCGAATCGCTAGGATCTAAACTACGAGAAGAACAACACAAGAGACACAGGGTTTATACTGGTTCAGGCCACCATTGTGGTGTAATACCCTACTCCAGTGTGTGGTGTGGTGGATTGCTTCTTGGGCTGATGATGAACAATACAAGGAAGAACAGCCTCGCGAGGGTCTGTTCTTGTGGTGGTGTTGTCCCTTTGGAGGGGTTGATTCTCCATGCCTCGATACTATGGTGGCTAGTCCTATTTATAGGCAAAGGCCCTGGGCCTCTTCCCAAATATTGAGCGGGAAGGGCGCCAACTATTGGCCATTTTGAAGGGGAACATCTGGTACACTTATCCTAACTAAAGTTGGTCCTCGCCTGTCAAAGGTGCTGGTGATGATGCCGACTTGGGCTCCACGGTGACCTCCATCCTGCCGTTGGACTTGTCTTGGTCTTGTTGCAACAAAATGGATGCCTTTGCTTGATGCTCTCGCCTGCGCTTGCTCCCCTTGCACCAAAGAGGAAAGAAGGACACCGTGCGGGCTGGCGCCCTTGGTCGTCATGGCTTGCGTCATGGGCACCTTGCGAGGTACCCCGCCTTGAACTCTCCGCCTCCTCGTGAGCCAGCCTGACGAGGCCGTGCCTGAGGAAGCTCCTTGTCGTCTGCCCCGCGGGGCTTGGCCCCTCGCGAGGGTCTTGAGCTTGTGTTGATGAAGATGGGCCGTGCTGGGCCCCCATTTGAGCCACGCTGCAGGCCGCAGGCAGGCAAGTCTGAGGACCCCCGTTCCCAGAACGCCGACAGTAGCCCCCGGGCAGAAGGCGCGCCCGGACTTGGCCGAGCAGAGAGGCAAAAGGGCAAGCGCGAAGCGTCGTGGGCCCTAACAGCCTGCGGCCTTGGGCGCCGCGTGGCGGTTAATTGGACGTGGGTGGCTCCGCTCCCCCACAACGCCTCGGCAACTGCACAAACTGACAAGTCCCTGCATGCAAAAAACCGGTCATGATTACCTGCGATCGTGGAAGCCGACGGTTGGCCTCCCTTGGCTATAAGTACGGAACGGCGCGAACCATTCCAGTCAATCTTCCTCTGCTATTCCTCCTCTTCTTCATCTTCGCCATCGCTCCGTCTCACGCTGATGGCGCCCATCCACCGGTTCTCCGCAGAAGAGAAGGGAAAGGCTCCCCGAGAGGGTCCTGACCCGCTTCTGCCGAAGAAGTGGTTGGTCCTCTGCTGCCGAGATGAGGGCGCGTGGCAGGAGGTGTCGAGGCCTTGGTGCGAGCGACCGCTGCCAGGGTTCCTGCTGCCTTTGTATGCCCACCTTGAGGGCCCTGCAGGAGCTGATGTCGAGCGCCATGGACGACGCCACCGTCGGCGCCGGCGGGTCACGGCGGTGCGCGTTGTCCCTCCTGGGGTTCACGCCGAGGGCTCCTCCCGAGAGTTTGTGCTCCACGCCGCCATGCCTCCTCCATCTTGGATTCGCCTTCCTCCTTCCTTCGCCTTCAAGATTCCGCCGAGGGGGCCTTTCAGGCTTTGGCTGCAGCATGCCGATTGCCAGACTCCTGCAACCGATGCGGATGTCGAGGTCGTCGCTCTAGGTAAGGTCTTCATGACTCGGGGCTGGGGCAAGATCACCCGGGTTTGCAGGACGAGGGGCGCCCTCGTGATCCACCTGGAGTTCTATGGCGCTTCCATGATGCTCTTCAAGGTCTTCGACGAAGATGGGCGTCGGCTGGAGTGTTATCCCAGAGGCAGCGGCAGAAGCTCTGGAACGGCTGGGACCAGGCCTGCCGTTGCACGCTCTTCCAGCAGCTCCTCAAGCGGCGGGGGTGCCGGAGGATCCAGCGACTCCACCGAGCTCTTCGCAACACCGGAGACAAGCGATGACAGCTATGAGCCCCCGAGGCTGCGCCGATCCCAGAGCAGGACGGGCCCGTTAGGCCGCCGCTGTCTCTGATCTGGATGAGGCTGGCGCCAAGCCTCACGCGGCCCACTGTTGATGATGGCGTCTGCCGCCGCGGTTCCTGTAGTTAGGACTCCTTAGGATACGCGTCTTTTGTCCCTGCGAGGAGCCAAGAACACACCCCGTGGGGGCTTGTAAGGTGTCTGTAGCTCCTTTTGTCAATATGATCCTCATATGAAGCAGTGCGAGATGGTTATTCCGTCTTAGCTTAGTTTCTTCCTGTCAAACCTCGTGAGGGCTTGATGCTCTGCGCCGACAGGTCCCAGTCCCAAGGCGGCTTCAGCCGTCACTGGTATGCCAGGTCGCAATGCCGTGGTCAAGGCCAGGAGGTGAGCGACCCGAGGTCCGGTAAGATCCCCTGAGTCGCGATGCTCAGGAGGTCCCCCTTGGCGCTCAAGCAGCCATCATTCGGTGAGAAAGGAGAGCGACGTTGCTAAGACGGGATTGCATTAAGTGCGGGGACGGTGCTGTGATAGCTAGTGTTCCCGGAGAGTGACTTATCTCGAGGGTCAAGAATGCTTCCTGGTGCGGCGCTAGGTCCGTAGCCGGCGGGGTGTTGCTTGGCGAGGTCATCACGTGCTTCTCTCCCCTCGCCCTCGCTCCCCTTTCTGCTCTACGTCCTCGGGACCCGGCCCTCGAGCGAGTCTCAGCCGTCGCTGGTATGCCAGGTCGCGATGCCATGGACAAGGCCAGAGGGTGAGGGCTGGAGAACCAGTAGGAGCCCTGAGTCACAATGCTCAGGTACCCCCCCCCCTTTAACGTGCAAGCGGTTCGTGTGGACGAGGGTGAAGAAGACACTGTGAGGGCCTCGCATGACGATGCTCCTGGGGGGATCCTACAGGCTCATCACAGAAGAAACGAGAGTTCGTCGTGACAATCGACGGTTAGCCGTTAGTTGCCTTGAAGAGGCGGCGAGGCATGAAAGGCCTGGTGAGGTGTACTGGTTCACCCGTGATCCAGCTCGGGACTCACGGGGCCCTACCCCAAGGCGGGTTGCGCCCGAAGTTGGGCCTTATCTTGAAGTGTGTTCCTGCAAATTTGGCTAGATGTCGGTGCTCTACGTTCTCGGGTCCCGGCTCTCTGGCTGGTCTCAGTCGTCGCTGATATGCCGGGGCGCGATGCCGTGGGCAAGACCAGAGGGTGAGGTCCGGAGAGCCGGTAGGAGCCCCGAGTCGCGATGCTCAGGCACCCCCCCTTTAACGCGCAAGCTGGGTTAGATGTCGAAACTCTACGTCCTCGGGTCCCGGCTCTCGGGCTGGTCTCAGCCATCGCTGGTATGCCGCGGCGCG
>NC_057813.1:284822549-284831997 GCF_018294505.1 Triticum aestivum | reverse complement strand
AGACCAGAGGGTGAGGGCCGGAGAGCCGGTAGGAGCCCTGAGTCACGATCCTCAGGCACCCCCCCTTTAACGCTCAAGCTGGGTTAGATGTCGAAACTCTACGTCCTCGGGTCCCGGCTCTCGGGCTGGTCTCAGACGTTGCTGGTATGCCGGGGCGCGATGCCGTGGGCAAGACCAGAGGGTGAGGGCCGGAGAGCCGGTAGGAGCCCTGAGTCGCGATGCTCAGGCACCCCCCTTTAACGCGCAAGCTTGCGACATCCAAGAAGAAGAGGTACCATGAACAGGCACCAAATAACAAGCATGATGGGTCGAAAACATGGCCCTAAGATAAATGCAAGAGGGGTACATGCCACTAGGTCTGACCCAAGCGGCTTGGGGATAATGCAGCCCGAGGGGCGCCCCCAGCAGAGTAAGCTAAGAACATGAAATAAAAGAGATACACGCCACAGGGACGGACCCACGCGGCCTGGGAATAATGCAGCCCCGAGGGCGCTCCCAGCTGGAAATGAAACTTGAAAGATGTCATCTGATGATGCTGAAGACGAAGGGGTGTTGATGCAGCAGACTTGGTGGGCTACGGGAGCAGATCCTCATGAGCCCCCAGGCCCTGGGGCCTCGGGAGGCTCCGGAGGCGCTAGTGGCTCCTCGCAGAGCGTCTCCATCTCCACCAGGGCTTCGGAACGCCTGACCTCTTGAGCCTCCAGGATGGCCCTCATGAGGCGCTGGTATGCCGCAACCGCGTTCGGTGATCCATAAGGCATGCGAACGTAGTTGTGGGGCGGACCCTCGCAGTGCCCCACTCGCGAAGGCCAGAGGCGCTCCTGAGATGTGGCTTGGTTGAGCCCTGGTATGTCGATGCAGACGCGCAGCCACCATCCTCGCTTGGATGGGGGGCCACAGCGGGTAAGCGGCGGCTGCCTCTCATGACCCTTGACTCCTGTAGCTCCTGATTGGCCTTGCTAACGAACTCCTGAGGATTTAGCCCTCCTTGCCTTGCTCCTTCTTGATGGAAACGTGCTTCGAAACACGCCTCCACGTGGTGCCCAAGCGCCTCCCTCGTGACCTTGGCGAGGTCGACGGCCCTCCAGGGGAGAGCCCCCGAGCCCTGCCTGAGGAGGGCGCCAGGCGCGCTTCCCTATGTGATGGAAGGAGGTTCCCCCTGAGGGACCTGCCTCCTGAGGGGCCGGGCCGGTCGATGTCTTCTTCTTCTTGGGGGCGGCCTCGGGAAGCCTCCTGCTTCTGCGATTCGGGTCTTCCAGTGATGCGGCCTGAAAGGCTCGCTCCAGGGAGCACACTGCGTCTCTCTCTTCGCAGGGCACCGTGATGACTCCGCCACTTCCTGGCATCTTGAGGATGTTGTAGCTGTGGTGGGTTACCGCCATGAACTTGGCCAGCACTGGGTACCCGAGGATGGCGTTGTACGGCAGGCGAATGTGGGCGACGTCAAAGTCGATGAGCTCAGTGCGGTAGTTGTCACGTGCCCCGAAGGTGACAGGGAGGCGGACCTGCCCAATCGGGACCGTGGAGCCGTCGGTGACTCCAGAGAAAGGCTTGGGCACTTGGAGATTGTTGAATGTTTCCACAGACAGGACGTTGAGCCCTGCCCCGCCATCGATGAGGGTCCTGGTGACTAGCACGTTGCTGATGATTGGGGAACAAAGCATCGGGAGGACTCCGGCTGTGGCCGCGCACTTGAGCTGATCCGCTGAGCTGATCGTGATGGCACACGCCGACCACCTGAGAGGGCGCGTGGCCTCGAGCTTGGGAGGACTACATTCACTTCGCGGGCGAACTGCTTGAAGATGCGCTAAGAGGCTGGGGCTTGAGCTCCGCCCAGGATGCAGGCGATCGCACGTGGTTCCTGGAAGCCCCCAGCCCCTTCGTCCTGATGTCGGTCCTCATTTCTCCTTGGCTGCGGCGGTAGCGGAGGGAGGCCTGCGTTACCTTGTGGGCGATCCTCGTGAGGCTGATCCCTCCAGCCTCCCTCGCGAGGCGGGTCCTGTCAGCGATCCTCGCGAGGTTGGTCGCGCCACCCTTGACGTGGGCCGCGGTCTTCCCAGCGTCCTGCGTTCCTTCCTCCTCCTCGACCGTAGCCCCGGTCGATGCGATCGGGACGCCGGCCAGTCCGTCCATCATGCACGGCCCTGAGCTCTTGGCAATCATTGGTGCTATGGGTGTGGAGGTCGTGGTACACGCAGTACCGACTGCCCTTGGAGGATTCGGGCTGATCTCTGGCCCGCTTGGTGTCTGGTTCTGCCGCGAGCATGGCAGCCCCTTTGCGCTTCACGTCCTTGGCCTCGGGCTTCTTCTCTTCTAGGTCTGCGGCAGGCAACTCGAGGAGGGAGAGACGCCCTTCCTCGGCCCTGGCGCACTCGGTCTTCATGCATTGCGAGCTCCTCCTTCATTTTGACGTCACGCACACCGTGAGAGAAGGCTGAGATGATGGACTCCTCGGTCACCTTGGGAATCTTGAGGCGCCCGTTGTTGAAGCGCTGGATGTACTTCTGCAGGGTTTCCCCTGGTTGCTGCTTGATGCGGCGCATGTCGCTCACGGCGGGTGGCCGGTCGCGAGTACCCTGGAAGTTGACGATGAAGCGGGTGCACATCTCGTCCCAGGAGGAGATCGTGCCTGGGGCCAGGTTCGGGAGCCAGGTGCGGGCCCCGTCCTTGAGAGCCATGGGAAACCAGTTCGCCATGACCATCTCGTCTCCGTTGGCAGCCTCGGTGCCCAGCTCGTAGAGCTAGAGGAACTCTGCAGGGTCAGCCGTGCCGTCGTAGCTAGGAGGCAGGTCTGGCTTGAACTTGCCGGGCCACGCGACGGTGCGCAACTCGGTTGTGAAGGCGCGGCAGCCTGCTCTGGCCATGGGAGGCCTTGGAGGACGAAGGGCTTGGTCCTGCGGGTCCCCGTGCGCCACAGCTGGGTGCAGCGCGGGGTCTTGACGTGCTGGAGCAGGAGCGTCGTCGGGAGGAGCCGGAGCAGGGAGCGCTCGGGCAGCATCTCGAGGGCGAGGGACTTCTTGGCACCTCTGCTCTTGCCGCGCTGGCGCCTGACGGGGCGGGTTCCGCCCAGGGGCCGCGCACCTTGGAGCCAGGGCGCTTTCTTGAGGGGGAGGCGGCTGAGGCGCCCCAGGAGCTTCATTGCCCGCGCATGGCGGGGCGCGGTGCAGCGAGAAGGATGGCGCGGGGGAGCCCCCAGCGGCACTGATGAGTTCGGCGGCTCGGTCGAGCCATTCTTCATAGACGTCGTCGATTGGGCGGTAGCGCAGGATCTCGTTCGCCGCGATGAGCGCAGCTCGAGCCTCCATGGCCGCATGGGGCACGCGGGACAAAGAACCAGCAGGGGTGAACGAGGGTGTAGCGGTGCGGCCGTCTCGCCTCATGGATGGGTGCTGGGACGATGCTTGTTGCTCGTTCCCCGCCGGGCCGGTGGCGGCGCTGACGGCAGGCGACGGGGAATGACGAGGGCGCCTGCCGACGGGAGCCGTCTGGGCGACGCGGGAAGCGAGGGCGGCTCGGTGTTCGGTGCGAACCCGGCGTGCGTCAGACATGGTCGTAACGGCCGGAGAAGAACAGGGCAACGGAAGACGAATTCCGGAGCCCCCCTACCTGGCGCACCAAATGTCAGATTTAGGGTTCCGGCAGACCCTTGAGGTTCGAACACTGGGGTGCGCGCGGAGGTTTCGCCTTCTACCTACCTGTTCCTCACTGAATCGCTAGGATCTAAACTACGAGAAGAACAACACAAGAGACACAGGGTTTATACTGGTTCAGGCCACCATTGTGGTGTAATACCCTACTCCAGTGTGTGGTGTGGTGGATTGCCTCTTGGGCTGATGATGAACAATACAAGGAAGAACAGCCTCGCGAGGGTCTGTTCTTGTGGTGGTTTTGTCCCTTTGGAGGGGTTGATTCTCCATGCCTCGATACTATGGTGGCTAGTCCTATTTATAGGCAAAGGCCCTGGGCCTCTTCCCAAATATTGAGCGGGAAGGGCGCCAACAATTGGCCATTTTGAAGGGGAACATCTGGTACACTTATCCTGAGTAAAGTTGGTCCTCGCCTGTCAAAGGTGCTGGTGGTGACGCCGGCTTGGGCTCCACGGAGACCTCCATCCTGCCGTTGGACTGGTCTTGGTCTTGTTGCACCGAAATGGATGCCTTTGCTAGATGCTCTTGCCTGCGCTTGCTCCCCTTGCACCAAAGAGGAAAGAAGGACACTACGCGGGCTGGCGCCCGGCTGGCGCCCTTGGTCGTCCTGGCTTGCGTCATGGGCACCTCGCGAGGTACCCCGCCTTGAACTCTCCGCCTCCTCGTGAGCCAGCCTGATGAGGCCGTGCCTGAGGAAGCTCCTTGTTGTCCGCCCCGCGAGGCTTGGCCCCTCGCGAGGGTCTTGAGCTTGTGTTGATGAAGATGGGCCGTGCTGGGCCCCCCTTTGAGCCACGCTGCAGGCCGCAGGCAGGCAAGTCTGGGGACCCCCGTTCCCAGAACACCGACATAGGCGGAAGAAGGATAATCGGCGCCCCTCCATGTTCCGAGTGATGATGGCCCTGTTGCATGCACCAGACTGCTGTCAACTCGGAACAGTCACTGAGGCGACATGTGGAAGCAGAGGCGTCCGCATCTCAGCGGGTGCCACATGACTAAGTCCCTCGATTCTGCTCAACCCGCTAAGTCTCACGGCTAAGTCCTCACACTAGGACATATGCCGTGACAAAACCACGAAGTTGGCGCCCACCGTGGGGCCAGCGCACGGTGGTTCTGAGTTCTTGAAGGGCTCTTTCTTAGGGATTGAGGTATACGTCATAGGGAGGATGACAAAAAGTCACCCGGCAAGCTCTACATCGACGATGCCGGCTGGGGCCTCGAGGCCGACTCAATCGAGTACGGGTATCGGGTCCCCTTGGCGGAATCCACGTCTTCATCGGCAAAATTGGCGGATCAGAGCCCGACCTCGTTGATATGGCTCGCCATGCGCCACTAGCCTGAATCCAAGCCGGTCGGAAGCATGCTTTCGTTGGTTTTACGCAAGGCATGGAACTTGCGGAAAATTTTGTGTCTGGAGGAGAAACTCTCATCTACTCAGATGGTGACTCCTCAACCAGGGAGACTGAGTCAATCTACTAGCTACAAGACGGCGGGCTTGGGGGCTGTTCTGATGGCAACATTATTCCGGACCCCTACGAGCCGCCATCCAAAGCCGCCATCTTCATGGTGGGGACGGTGCTGGCTCTCAATTCTACGACGGACAGAGCGACATCAGCGGCTGACCCTTCAGCATTCGGCTCAGCCAGGCCTCCGACTCTAGTTCTATCTGAGCTGGTGACCACCCTGGCAACCTTACTCGGGACCGATGTAACTGCGGAAAACCAGGCAGAGCACAACGAGGAGATTGCAAAGCTTTGGGAGCAGATGGCCAAGGCCCAGGAGGATATCAATGCTGAGACGGTTGCACTACAAGCTCAGATTAATGCTGAGGCGGAGCACCTGAAAGCGGAGACTCCCACGTCCAATCAACCGCCACATGGCGCCCAAGGCCGCAGGCTGATGGGGCGCGTGGCGCTCCGCACTTGCCCCTTCGCTTCTCTGCTAAGCCAAGTCCGAGCACGCCTTGGGCCCCGGGGCTACAGTCGGTGTTCTGGGAACGGGGGTCCCCAGACTTTCCTGCCTGCGACCTGCGGCGTGGCTCAAGTGGTGGCCCAATACGGCCCATCCTCATCAGCACAAGATTCAAGACCCTCTCGAGGGGCCAAGCCTCGCGGGGCGGACGATGCAAGGCTACCTCAGGAGCGGCCTCGCCAGGCAGGCTCACAAGGAGGCGGAGAGATGAAGGCAGGGTAACTCGCGAGGTGCTCGTGACGCAAGCCATGACGATCGAGACCAGGCGGGCGCCAGGCGGGCACTGGCCTGCGCAGTGTCCTTGTTTCCTCTTTGGTGCAAAGGGGGCAAGCACAGACGCGGAGTACCGAGGCATCAGGCAAAGGTTGCCATTTCAGTGCAACCAAACCAAGGCCAGTGGAGCGGCAGGATGGAGGTCACCGTGGAGCCCAAGATGGCGTCATCGCCAGTGCCTTTGGCAGCCGAAGAACAACTTTAGTCAGCATAACTTGTACTATATGTTCCCCTTCAAAATGGACATTGTTGGCGCCTTTCCCGCTCAATATTTGGGAAGAGGCCCAGGGCCTCTATATATAGGACTAGCCACCACAGTAGAGAGAGATCCTGTCGGGCGGACAGATCGAGCGCTAATCAGAGAGAGAGGGGCGATCGAACTCACCCAAGCAGTTCATCGCACCAGCTCAAGAACACCTCTTGCGAGGCTGTTCTTCCCTTGTACTGTTCATCATCAGCCCCGGAGGCAATCCACCACACCACACACTGGAGTAGGGTATTACAGCACAACGGTGGCCCGAACCAGTATAAATCTTTTGTCCCTCGTGTTGTTCATCATTTTAGCTTAGATCGTCTCGAGACAATCGGATGTAGATCGGTAGGGGAGAGATCTTCGTGCGCACCCCAGAGTTCGAACCTTAAGGGTCTGCCGGAACCCAACATCCGACATTTGGCGCACCAGGTAGGGGTGCGCCGGAATCTTCCTTCTTCCGTCCTAAGTTCCGCCGCTTCACCGCCTCCATGTCCGGCGACCCGACGGCCAACTCCGACCGCTGGCCGGCATGGCCTGCCCATGCCGTGCAGCCTGCCCAAGGTGACCTGAACCCCGCATCCCAGGCAGCCTGCGCCTCGCAGAATGCTGCGGGGCGCGGGCGGCACGGTCAGGCGTCCCCTACCCTCACTCCACGGCAAGTACGATCGGCAGGGAGGGCCTCAAGCCACGCTGCAGCCACGACACCGCATACCCGACGGGAGCAGGCAAACATGACGGTTGTGCTCACGGTGGAGCGAGAGCTGCTTCGGTGCAGACTGCAGGAAAGCGGCCGCGACATGCTGCTGGAACGCGTCGCCGAGCTCCTGGACGCCGCTGCGTCGGGGGCTCCCCCGTTCTACGTCCAGCTTCCACCCCAGGCCTCGGGAGGATCAGGAGGCGGACCGATCCGCGCCCACGCGCCCCCGTGCGTGCCTCAAGGCTTCACCAACGCCGGCCCGGTCATCAGTGCCGAGCAGCAAGCTGCGCCGGCACCGCCCCTAGTAAGCGAGAGCATGCGCATCGCTTCCTTTGGTCCCAGCGGGCCGCCACCCTACCGTCCCCAAGATGGAGCTTCAAGTCGAACTGCATGGCATGCGGAGCACCACGGTGAGTCCTTTGGGGTGGTGACCCCGGAGGCCTATGTGCCCCACATGGTGCATCGAGGGTACGCGCTAGAGGAATACCACGGCTCGTTCCTCGGGTCAGGCTGGCAGGAAGAGGCACCAGAAGCTGAGCTCTTTCAGGATCCTCACGGGAGCCTCGCCAACTACCGGGTACCGCTAATTCCTTAGGAGCAGGCTTATGCTAACCATGGTTGCAAGAGGTTCAGGTCACCGCAGCGGATGGCTGTCCCAGTGCGGCAATCACCTTCCCCTCAGGAGGAGGGCACTGGGGGCAGCAGGAGAGGGGTCGGGAGCCAGGCTCCTCCCCACGGCGTGCGGAGCAAGGTGTTCTTCGGAGGTAGGCCCTCTGTCGGGGAGGTGCCCCAGGGCCTGCCTCGGAAGAGGACCCGTGGTCGTCGGGGGAACCGCTGGCGTCCCCTTTTCCCCATTGGCGTCGTCCTAGTTTCCGGTCACCGTCGGTGGGGTCAAGGGTGGTGCAAGGCGGGGCCCTCATCTGGCGATATGAAGCAAGGCCCGTACCTGTGAAGAAGGCCCAGTGCCTGTGAAGCTTGCCGCCCGTGACACTCTCACGTAATAATGAGTTGGGGCTATACACGCCCCGGAGTCTCCGGAGAGCCGCCCTCAAGCCTCGGGGGCTCCCTCCCATGCCTAGTGGTAGCACTTAGCTCCGCGCTGGTGAGAAGACGTCGAAGACTAGACTAGGTGCGGAACGCGGCCATTTGCTCTTGCTTTCGTTTTCGTGCCAACAAGCTCTCTCGTTTCGGATCTTAGTTGAAATTGAATTTGTGTTTGCATATGCGGGAAGGAGTGTTGTGTCTTATTCGTGTGCTTTCTCGTGCTCTAATTTCTGTTCAAGTTGGAATTCACACTAGCTGCCTCCCTCTCGCGGGCCCCTCGCGAGTAGGGCAAGGCTCGGCTTGCGCGCCCGCCATCCCACGGCCAGTGTTCGCTCCAACCAGGCTCTCGTCGCATGGTCAAATGGGACCCTCATGAGGCCCTCAGCAGGACACCGCAGGCCCACTCAAGGCTCGCCGAGACGAAGGTAAAACCATGGCAACCTACTCATCGCGGCAATCATGACATCATGTGGGCACCCATCCGGCGCCAATCCTGACAACACGTAGGCAACAATTTTCTTACATGAGGGGCTTCCCCTCCCAAAAATGCTCTCACAACCTTTAGGGCCACGCCCGAGTCTCTTCCTGCACAGGGCAAGCAACGGGGGAAGCGCGGGATCAATCAGACAAATCGCTCGCCGCATCCCTGAAGGCATCCCCGGAGGTGTTGCTGGCACCGCCGTCATTGCCGCCAGCCTCTTCATCGCCGTTGTTGGCACTGCCTCCCCCACCGTTTACCAGGTTACCTTCATCGGCAGCAACGATCACCCCGTCATCATCGGAGGTGAAGGACCGGATGAGCACATCTACGTTGTCCTCCACCCACCATGCTAGATCGCCTCGGATGGCCTCAGGCACTGGGGCGATGGCGGCATCGAAGTCGAAGTGGGGATCGAGGTTCTGGAGATGGCTTAAGACGCGGGAGAATGCCCGCGCGAGCAGGCCGCAGCTCCGTTCCTCCACCAGCTAGTGAGACCTCTTAGAGCGGTTCTCCAGATGCGTCACCACGTCAGTGAAGAACTGGAGATTGCCAGCGTAGTTGGTCACATGCGGCTCCTCGGCGACAGCCTCGCAGATGTTGCCCAAGGCTGTATTAGCCCTTTCCCTGAGCGTCCGGAGCATGGGGCCATGCACGTGTTCCAACATCTGCCACTGGCGGATCTCGTCCGCATACCGCTGTGCGACGGCTTCGGCATCATCAACCCGTCGTTGAAGAAGGAGCAGTTCAGCGCGGGAGGAGGCCAGCTCAGCCTGCGCCGAGCCTAGCGCGGCAGCGGTGGCCTCGGCTCGCTGTGTGGCTTCAGTCAACCTAGTCCTGAGGGCAGCAGTCCTGCCCGCGGCTTCAGCCCTGATCAACTCCAACCGCTCTTCATATTCATGCTCAAGTCCGGTGCGAGCCTCCAACACGTGACGGATGATCTCCTCCTGGATCCGTCCCTCCCGCACGCCAACGTCGTCCTCCGCCTGGGCGACCTGGCACTCCCTCGTATCCAACCGCTCCAGATCAAGGTTTCGCTCGGCAGTCTCCAGCGTCAGCGCTTCCTCGCGCCTTCGGAGTTCCTCCTC
>NC_057813.1:284791896-284822314 GCF_018294505.1 Triticum aestivum | reverse complement strand
AGCTCCACCTGCTGCTCCAAGGAGTTGCACCAGTCTTGGAGCTCCCACACGTGCTCCTCCGCAGCTTCATGTTGCTTGTCTGCCTCCTGAGCTTCCTCAAGGGCCCAGGAACGGGCCTCTCGAGAGGCCACCAGGGATGCCTCTGCCTTGGCGTTTTCGACGTCACGCTGGTGGCGTGCGAGACCGACAGCCACCTTCAGCTTAAGCCGCTACTTGACCAGCCTCAAGCCTTCAGCTACGAGACGCGTAACTTCAGCCGCCAGCTCTGCGCCGAGCTGGCTCACTGCATTGGCTGCCCTCTGGAGGAACCCCTGGCGGACAACGTTGTGGTCCTGCACACGCCCAAGCACGTCGTCAACAACATCCTCTGCCATCGACGCTGGTGGAGGGTCTCAGAGTGGTTCGCCCCATCTCGGCAGGGGGCTGGGGGCTTGTGCCCTTGCGATCGCCGGCGGGCCCCGCAAGGGACCCAGCCGGGCGCCGATCCACCTCCCGCTGAGGACCCAAGGACCGACTTCAGCCACTCTCCACCTATGATTAGTGGAGGAGCTCGGGGCAAGTTGGTCGTGCCCAAGAAGAGCTCATGATGGAAGAGCGGCGCGTCGACAGGTTCAAGGCGCGCCGCAAGTCGGCCTTCATCTCCAGTCGAGCTCGCACCAAGGGCGGCGCACGGACTCGGGGCTATCGGGGTCGGTGATGTAGGAGAAGCCTGAGGAAGTGGCTCCTCAGCTGGCTCCGCGGGCTCGTCAGAAGGAATCCTGAAAGGCCACTGTCAACAAAGGGAGAGGCAGGCAAGGAACTATGAAAAGGAGGGACTTACTTGACCATGGCAAAGTACTTCCTGTGCTTCAGCGGGAAGTACGGGGGATCATCACCACCGGAAGTCTACTTCCTCTTGCGAAGGGCCTCAAAATCTATGCGGATCCGGCCCAGGCTCGCGACGTGAGGGCCTGCACACGGCATAGAAGCCGAGGCATCGGGACGGCCTACACCAAGGGCACCAGCCTGAGAGGAGCGATCAGGTGCCACCTCTTGGTGGCCTGCCGAGGCCTCGAGGGCTTTGGCCTTGGGAGCGGCAGGTCGCGCTCCCTCGTCAGCCCCACCTCGTGAGGGGTACCATCAGCTGCGGAGGATAACACTTCAGGAGCCTCGCGCAACATCAGCACCACGACATCAGGCCCCCTGGCTCCTGCCAATGCTTGCCTCCCTGCAGCAACTCCTGAGGCAAGGTCGACACAGGAGGCCAGGGGAAGGACCACAACAACTGGGTTCTCGCGGGGCCCCACGAGGCCAGCCGGGAATAACCCCAATTCATCAAAGTGGGGCATCTGCTTGATGAAGTCAACCCTGTTTGAGCAAAGATACAACAGGGCGCCCCCGAGATGGACGCTTCCAGGACAGGGGTCGCCAGTCAGGACCAGCAGCACCTTCTTCAGCGTCTCAGGCGCGAGATCCCCTTCCTGGAGCCTCATGCGGTCCTGACGACCGGAGTAATCCCACATTGGGCGGGAATGGTGCCGGAGAGGAGCGATGTGACGCTGGAGGAACTCCTTCACCACCTGGGGCGCCGTCACCCCGAGCTCCCTCAACCTCTCGAAGCGATGCCAGGTGAAGGCAAGCTGGGGGCTCGTGAGCTTCTCGTGACCCCAGCTAGGATTGGGAATGACAGGCAGCGTAGGGTGCGCGAGCAGGGGGTTGGGCACTCCAACATCCACATACAGCCACCGCTCCCGAAACCCTCTCGCGGAAGGTGGGAGGCCAAAATCGATCCCCGAGGTGGCTGTCTCTGGCATGGCCTGGAAGCTCACACATCCCGAGCACCGGGAAGAGTCAGACAAGTGCAGAGAGAAGAAGTGGCGCAGAAGGGCAACGGAAGGGGGAATCCCCACCATGGCCTCGCAGACGAAGGCAAAGACAGCAAGCAGAGCAATGGATTGGGGGCCAAGATGCATCATGTGGATCTGGTAATGGGAAAACACCGCATTGAAGAAGGCGGAAAAGGGGGGAACCAGGCCTGCCCACAAGGCGTTGGTGAAGAACCGGACCTCTGTGACGACCTTGTCCAAGGAGGCGTGGGACGCGGGCCAGACCGTCGTCTTCCCGCACTCATTAAATCTGGAGGCAAGCGCGGAGTAGACCTTCTCCAGGGCCTCCAGGTTGAGTATGAGCTATCTGTCAACGACGGGAGCAGCCGCCGGAGGCGTGCTGGTCGAAGGCGCGGGTTTCTTCCCCTTATCCTTTTTCGTCGGCGCCATGGCAATGGGAAGGGGGAAGAACTCGAGACGGATTGGAGGCGGTAGCAGAGGCTCGAGGAGGAAAGAGGAACAAGGAGCACGTAAGCTGCAAAGGGAGGATAACTGTGTACAAGCCTTGTGGCCGCCTAGCCAGGCGCATAGTGAGGGAGCGTGGGGAAGCGGAGATGCCCACATCCAATCAACCACCACACGGCGCCCAAGGCCGCAGGCTGATGAGGCCCGCGGGGCTCTGCACTTGCCCCTTCGCTTCTCAGCTAAGCCAAGTCCGAGCGCGCCTTGGGCCCAGGGGCTACTGTCGGTGTTCTGGGAACGGGGGTCCCCAGACTTGCCTGCCTGCGGCCTGTGGCGTGGCTCAAGTGGTGGCCCAATATGGCCCATCCTCATCAGCACAAGATTCAAGACCCTCGCGAGGGGCCAAGCCCCGCGGGGCGGACGATGCAAGGCTACCTCAGGAACGGCCTCGCCAGGTAGGCTCGCGAGGAGGCGGAGAGATCAAGGCAAGGTACCTCGCGAGGTGCTCATAACGCAAGCCATGACGATCGTGACCAGGCAGGCGCCGGCCTGTGCAGTGTCCTTGTTTCCTCTTTGGTGCAAAGGGGGCAAGCACAGATGTGGAGTACTGAGGCATCAGGCAAAGGTTGCCATTTCAGTGCAACGAGACCAAGACCAGCGGAGCGGCAAGATGGAGGTCACCGTGGAGCCCAAGACAGCGTCATCGCTAGTGCCTTTGGCAGCCGAAGACCAACTTTAATCAGGATAACTTGTACTATATGTTCCCCTTCCAAATGGACGTTGTTGGGGCCCTTCCCGCTCAATATTTGGGAAGAGGCCCATGGCCTCTATAAATAGGACTAGCCACCACAGTAGAGAGAGACCCGGTTGGGGGGACAGATCGAGCGCTCATTAGAGAGAGAGAGGCGATCGAACTCACCCAAGCAGTTCATCGCACCAGCTCAAGAACACCTCTCGCGAGGCTGTTCTTCCCTTGTACTGTTCATCATCAGCCCCAGAGGCAATCCACCACACCACACACTGGAGTAGGGTATTACACCACAACGGTGGCCTGAACCAGTATAAATCTTGTGTCCCTCGTGTTGTTCATCGTTTTAGCTTAGATCCTCTCGAGACAATCAGACGTAGATCGGTAGGGGAGATATCTTCGTGCGCACCCCAGAGTTCGAACCTTAATGGTCAGCCGGAACTCCACATCCGATAGTTGGAGGGGCCCGCTCGCACATGGTTGAAGAACCTGCCCCCCCCCAACTCTATCAACACGTTGGTGGAGTTTAAGGAGCATTTCATCAAAAACTTTCAAGGAATGTGCAAGTAGTCGATGACAATTTTTGATTTCTAGCATTGTGTGCGGCGTGAGGATGAGTCGGCCCATCATTGGGCTCGCTGGGTTGTGAGTATTATCCACTCTTTGGATACCATTCAGGCAGCTCAAGCTGTGTTGCTCTTAGAGAAGAACTGTCACTTTCAGCCTCTTGTGCAAAAGCTCGGGCGACTTAAATGCAAGTGCACCAATATGGGTAATCTCATGGAGGTACTTACTAGATATGTTGACTCTGGCAGTAAGAAGGATCCTAGCTCTGATGATGATTCATGTGGCAAGGGCAAGAGAAACGACAGTGGCAAGGGTCAGCAACAGAATGCCCAGCGCAGAATGGTAATCATAATAACCATGGTAATGGTGGAAAGCACAGGCACTCTGATGGTGGGACAGATTTTGTAGCTAACACCAATGGAGGGTTCAAAAATCAGCATCGCAATGGCAAGCAACCTAATAATGGGGAAAAGCCCAAGAATTATGAGAAAGCTCTTAATGCACCATGCCTTAAACATAGTTATCCTAACAAGTTGTCTAGTCACGCGTGGAAGGATTGTTGTATCATGCACATCATTTCAACAACATCATGGCAACGGTAATGGGCCGCCCGGCAGGTCAGGCTCAGGATGTTTCCAGGGAGCCGACTTTGGTGGTGGCGGCTCAAATTCTGGCTATCAGGGCCACGGTAACCATGGTGGTCATAATCAACAACCTAGTCAAGGTAATCAGCAGCAGAATAACCAGTCAGAATATCAGAGTAATCCTAAGCGGCTTAATAGTGGTCAGTAACATGTCTTCACTACGAGCACTTGCAAGCGTGACCGAAAGGTCCATAAATGGGCTACCAATGCAATCGAGTCGGCCGTGCCGCAATATTTGAGGTGGTCTAAGGACACGATCACTTGGAGCCGGGTGAATCACCCGCCCCATGTTGATGAACCGAGTCATCTGGCCCTAGTGGTAGCACCTCAAGTGGGAGGCTATAAGTTCACTAAGGTGTTGATGGATGGTCGAAGCAGCATCAACATATTGTACTATGACACCTTTCGATGGATGAATAAGACAGAGAAGGATCTTAAGTCATCATGTATAGTATTTCATGCACTCGTTCCTAGCAAGTCGGCTTATCCTATCGAAAAGATTGCTCTAGAAGTGGCTTTTGGTGATGAGTATAATTATAGAGCATAGACACAGTGGTTTGAGGTGGTCAAGATCAAGAGTCCTTATCATGTGTTGTTCGGACAGCTAGCTTATGCTAAATTAATGGCTTGCCCTTGTTACATATATTTGCAGCTTAAGTTGCCCGGGCTACAAGGGACGAGCACAGTTCACGAAAATAGCAAGATAGCCCTGGAGTGTGAAGAAGGAGATGCTGCTTACGCACAGTCGACTTGTGCTACTGATGAGCTCAAGTTTTATAAAGATAATGTTGATCCGGCTGATATGACCCCTCTGAAGAAGCCCACTACTAAGAAGGACCCTCTTCTCAAGTTCAAGTCTGTCGGCGTTCTGGGAACAGGGGTCCCCAGACTTGCCTGCCTGCGGCCCACGGCGTGGCTCCACTAGTGGCCCAGTATGGCCCGTCTTTTTCAACCAACACTCAAGACCCCCGCGAGGGGCCAAGCCTCCCGAGGCGGACGACACGAGGCCTCCTCAGGAGCGGCCTGACTAGGCAGGCTCGCAAGGGGGCGGAGATATGAAGGCAAGGGGTACCTCGTGAGGTTCCCGTGATGTAAGTCATGACGACCAAGGCTAGGCGGGTGCCAGCGCGTGCAGTGTCCTCGTTTCCCCTTTGGTGCTAAGGGGGTAAGCGCAAGCGCGAAGTACCGAGGCATCAGGCAAAGGTTTCCATATCGGTGCAACAATACCAAGACTAGCAGGACGGCAGGACGGAGGTCATCGTGGAGCCCAAGACGGCGTCACCACCAGTGCCTTTGACAGACGAAGACCACCTTTAGTCAAGATAGCTTGTACTAGTTGTCCCCTTTCAAATCCCGCCGTTGTGGAATCCCTTCCCGCTCATATTTGGGGAGAGGACCAGGGCCTCCATAAATAGGACTAGCCACCATAGTAGAAGGGGATCAATGCTGTCAGGACCCCGATCCTATGCCACACCGATCTAGCATGTAACACCTCATATCACTTTGCGGCCTCACGCATGGTATTCCCACGGGTGTTGCCTTACCAGGCCCGGGACCGTTTGCCCCTTTTGGCTCACGTATATGATAGTGTCGCTATCATCCATAGTAGGACCCGGGCTGATATGGCTAGTCGTAAACCCAAAGTGGCACTAACTTACAGGGACAGGCATACATGACCCAGCAATGAACATGTCGGTCATCAGCGAGTGAACTCGGGCTGATATGGCTAGTCGTAAACCCAAAGTGGCACTAACTTACAGGGACAGGCGTACATGACCCAGCAATGAACATGTCGGTCATCAGCGAGTGAATCCGGGCTGTAGCAGCTGGGCTAGCAGGACTCCAGTAAACCGGGCTGTAGCAGGCTAACAGGACTCCGGTAGACACCGCGTGACATTTTCCTGAAGGGACAGACACAGGAACAAAGAAGGACACATGCCGGCCAGCCTAAGTGTTCTGGAGCAGTAGCAAGATACCAAGGCTTAGTGGAAGCACTAGGAGACATTTCCCGGTGAGAGAGGCTACCAAGGATAAACAACTAGATAGTCAGATCCCACACATACCAAGCATTTCAATAACATACACACAATATGCTCGATATGTGCAAATACAACATGGCATCACAACATGACTCTACAACTCAAGTATTTTATTCAATAGGCTCCAAGGAGCGAGATATTACAAACATGGGTCTAATGACTCAACATTCAGAGCATACAAATCAAAGCACAAGCGGAAGCTTAACATGTCTGAGTACAGACATCTACAAATGAAAAAGGCTGAGAAGCCTGACTATCTACCAGATCCTGCCAAGGCACAAGATCGTAGCTGAGGTAACAAGCTAAACGTCGAAGTCCATGCGGAACTACTAGCGAGACTGAAGTCTCTCTACAAAACATAAAATAGGCAAACGTGAGTACAAATGTATCGAGCAAGACTTACATCAGAACTATCTACATATGCATCATTATCAACAAAGGGGATGGTGGGGTTTAACTACAGCAAGCCAGCTTTGACTCGGTAGCTATCCTGAACTACGACTGCAAGTAACTCTATTGAGGTGGCGCACACGAGTCCACATATTCACCATATCAATACACCACTATGGATCCGCTCCCGTCTCCCTACAGGAATGCCATCCATAGCACTCACGCTTATTTTGTGCATTTTAGAGTATCCACTTTCACTTGTCCATGAACTGTATAGGCAACCCAGAGGTCCTTTAACGCGGACATGGCTATTCGAAGAGATGATGTTAACCCTGCAGGGGTGTACTTCTTCACACACGCTCTCGCCACTTACCGCCATGTACACGTCATGTATCTCGGCAACCTTCAAACGGAAGCCTGGCGAGGGTGTCGGCCATGGCCTACCTAAACACTCAAGTCTCTAGTCCAGGTTTATCGCCTATTCAGGTTCCATCCGCAGGGAGTCCGGCCGAAGTTTCCACATACGGCCCCGAACAATGTGTGCAGGGTTCTCGAGACACCAAATGGGCGCCCGGTACACTGTGCCACGTGCCTACCGCATCACAGCCCACCCCTTGGGTCAGTGCTACCCACGACCTCTAGCATACTACAAACACCAGAAACTACTTGCAACTCCTAGATAGAGGACAAGGGTGATTAAGAAGCCGAGAGGGTCAATTAAGGATCCCAATGAGTGGTAGTAATTGTTCATGGATCACAAACACAGAACTTAGTTCCTGAGGACGGCTTCAATGAGACAACCCACCATGTACTCCTACATGGCCTCTCAGCGCTACCTTTACCAAATCATGTTCACACACTTAGCTCACACACAGTAGGTCATGTTTACACACCTCCGATTCATCCCCGATGAATCAGACCTGACTCAACTCTAAGCAGTAGTAGGCATGACAAGCAAGCATGAATGAGTAGGCACATCAGGGCTCAAACAACTCCTACTCATGCTAGTGGGTTTCATCTATTTACTGTGGCAATGACAGGTCATGCAGAGGAAAAGGGGTTCAACTACCGCAGCAAGTAACAAATGAATCGTTGTTGTCCTAATGCAGTAAAAGAGAGCAGGAGCGAGAGAGTGGGATTGTATCGGAATGAACAAGGGGGTTTTGCTTGCCTGGCACTTCTGAAGATGATATAGCTCTTCATCGGTGTCATCGAACTCATCATTGAAACACGTCTACTGAGCGGGAACAAATACCGGCAACACAGAAGGAAACACAATCAATGCAATGCACAATATGATGCATGATCATGACTTGGCAATATGCTGTAGTTTGAGCTAATGCAGCTACCAGCAAGTTAAATGGAGTTGGTTTGAATCTAAGATTCAAATTCAAACTCCATATATGAAATTTCAAATGCCATTAATTCAAATTGGTGTATACAGCATCTTGAAGTTGTTCAAACATGCATGATAATGCCATAAACAGATTCTTTGGATTTTTCTGATCATTTTTCATATATAAATCTTTGCATTTGGAGTTACAGATTAATTTCTACGATTTTTAGAAGTTTTAGCTATTTTCTGGAATTTCCTGAATTAAAATAAATCTAGAAAAGTTTATCTGCGTCAGCATGACGTCGGGGTGACGTCAGTAGGTCAAAGGCGCCAGCCTAGGTAAAACCTGATGGCTGGGACCCACATGTCAGTGTAACAACTAACTAACAGGGTTAGTTAGTGTTACGTTAGCACTAACCTAGGTTAATTAGGGCGTGGGCCCACTGGTCAGTGACTGGACTAATTAATTTAAGATAGTTAGCACTAACCTAAAACTAATTCAAGATTAGCAGGGCATGCTCGCTCGTTAGTGACCCTGGGGGTCAAACAAGGTCAAACCCGGGTCAGCGGGGTTAAACCCGCCGGCGTTGAGTCGTCCGCGAGGCCAGACGCGGCGGGGCGCGTCGGAAATCCTCCTACGGCAACCAAATGGCCGGCGGAGGGCATCTACGAGCTGTTGGTGAACTCACACATCAAGTGGTGGTGGCGGTTAGGCCTGGGGTGGCCGGAGTTGTCGCCGGTGTCGACCTTGGCGGTCGTCGGAGCTTGGGTGAGCTCGGGGTCGACGCTACGGTTGCCGGGGAGGCTCGTGCGGGGCACCTACGTGCTCTACGTGGCGCGAGAGGGGAGTTGAGCACGACGGCCGGACCGCTAGGTGGCCGGAGGCTCGTCGGCGGCGGTCACAAGCGGCGGCGCGTGCGGGCGAGCAAGGTGCGGTAGCTACGGCGCACGAGAGAGAGAACGGATAGGGAGTAAAGGTTCGGTGGCTCACGTCGGTTGTAGTAGGCGTCGAAGCGGGATCGGAGAAGGCCGGACGGCGATGAGTCGACAATGGGGATCCGCAATGGCCGATGATGAAGAAGAGGTCAGGGACGGCGTTTTGAGGCGTCCGGCATTGAGTGAGTCGACGGGGAGGATGAGGGCGTAGAGGTAGAGCTCGCAGATACGTCGGGGAGGCGAGGGGAGCACGGTGGCTGCTTCTACAGCGAGCGGCGGCGACGGGATCTGCTCGGGCAGAGAGGAAGAGACAACAAAGTAGGGGAAAGAGGTCGGGAGAGAGTGAGAGGGTTCCAGGGGGTGGCGTGGCGCTACGAGAGACGTCCAGGGGGAGGAGGAGGCAGCCAGGCAGGGAGGAGGTGGTCGGCGTGTGGCTGCACGCGCCGGGCTCGCGCCCCTGCCTACTGGCGGGAGGAGGAAGGCAACAGAGGGTCTGCGGTGGTGGGCTAGGCTAGCTCCTGGGCCAGCCAGGTGGGTTGCACAGGAAGGTAAGCCCGGGTAAGTTCTCCCTTTTTTATTTCTGTTTTCTATTTTGTTGCAACTTTGTGGCTTTATTAAAAATGCCAGGGCATTTCCAATAATCATGAAACTAATCATGGCTACTGTTTAGAATAAATCCAATAGTAAACATTTTAGTTTATGATTATTTGAGCATTTAAAATATTTAATAGCATTTAAATGCCTAAATGCATATAGAGTATGATTTAATCCAGAGCCCAAATATGTCATGGAAAACTGTACATCACCTCTAGTTACTGTTTCCAGCATTTCCAAAAATCATGAACATTTTTTGAAAGCCATTTGGATTTACTGGAAATATTTTGGTCGAACCTAGTGAATTCGTGTGATGTTAGGGTTTAGGAAATCCCCATTTCAAGTTTCTTTCTAAAATAAACATGATGCACACATGAAGCTAGCCTAGTGCATGGCCAGAAGCTAGGGATGTGATAACTCACCCCCACTAAACAAGAATCTTGTCCCGAGTTTAAGACGTGAGGTAAGAAGATAGAGGGACACAAGCTAACACGATCTTCATGATACAATTGCCCTTCTCGAAGATGTTGATTCATTGATTCAAATGGATTTTGACGTCTTTGCTTTCGAGGTCTTCATCCAACACGATGACGACAGAAGGAGACTCTACAGAAAACGATCTCCTCAAAGATCGAGTATTCAAGAGCAACTCATGGAGTGAGAGGTAAAAACATCTCTTGAGATGAGATATGAAGCATTCATCCAAAGGGATGGAGTGGAACAGATGTCGAAGGTTCACTAGGTAGACAACAATTCCACACTTAAGAGGGTGGTGATCGGTTGTCAACGTAGCGAGCAGTTGAGTTGCCATGATACCACAACGAGACACCTTAGGGATGGTGACTCGTAGATATATCCCCTTAAGTGGCAAATAGAATTACCTTTGATTTAGAGATCATTGAAACTCTTTATACCATCCTAAGGCAAATCACAATCAATCATTTGAAAGAGTCCGAAAGAATGACATTCTCGGGCCAGAATGGATGATGTGGACTACCTTGTTGAAGACAACACAAGGGATGATTTTTCTAATCATCGAAAATGGATGGAACCCATGGTAGGACCACTTTGAGGATCATCTCGATCAGTAATTACTGAGAAGGGTAGTCCATAGTAGGATGGCACAATGGCGGTGCAAGCTAGGAACAAGGTGCAAATGCTGGGAATGATTCTAGTAACCGGGGAGAGGCTCAACAGTAGAGAGTGAGTCCACTGTTGAAAATTTATAGCATAACCGAGGAAACTGGAAGCAATCCCAGTTGGTGCCGATGATAACACCTAGAGCTTGCGCGTGCTCTCAAGAACTTGGGCATTTGTATATTGATCAAGGTTTTACCAATATCCGTGTCAGGGATCCTGGCAACACAACATACTGCCATGACGAATGGTGATGGAGGATGCAGATGCAAAGAAAGATAACACCTTCTCAGATTTTACCTTAGCAAGGCCAAGGGATCAAAATCCGGATGATCCACCGAGAGACATTTAGCACTCCGCTTCTAGTGTTCTCCTTGATGTGCTAGCGTATCCCATTCATTGAAATGGTTTGGTAACTAGACCATCAAGTAAAAGGTCAGACTTCGGAAGCACAAGAATCCATAAGGAACAATTAGGAAGTATATCCTATGAAGTCCTTATGGGGAGGTGGCCAACTTCTTCAATCAAGATACTACAATAATAGGTCTTCCGGCTGGGTGTGTCAGCCACGACATCCACTTTACCGGTTACAGTGAGACCATTATTATAGTTCTTGGGAAATGTTCCAACCATCATATCTGCCTAAGATTCTGATCTGGTTGGTGTCAAAATAATCCAGACTCATCGAGTCTAGAAATAAAAATGAAAGTTTGCAACACAAATCGACGAGATGACGTTGCAAGATTCTCGGGGAATGAACTACGATAGTAAGCTCCAAAACATGAGCTGGTTCTGCTACACACATGTGGACACAATATCGCAAACAAGCATGACCACGTAGTAGTCATATGATGAAACACTATCGAGTTCAGGTGGGAAGCCATCATTTAAGATATCGAAGTCTACTGCATGTCCGTCTGGGCCATTCGGGATTAGCACTTGAACTTCTTATCCTTGAACAAGTCAATCAGCGGCTTAGTGTGCTATGGAGTTCATATGGAACGAAGATGATCAGTCTAACAGACCACAAAATACTTTGCACGTGCATGACTGGCTTGGGATGACTCCAGAGGAGGTAAAACAAGCCTTCTCAAATTCATGGCGGCAACTTGCATCAAGTGCACATGAATTAGAGGGACTCACTTCTTTCATTGAAACATATGCTTCACGAACGGGTCATGAAGATAATGCTTATGAAAGTTTCCAATACTAGCTGGATGTTTAACACGGATCATGGAGAATATAACAATGTTGCTGATGGGCTCAACAACAATTCATCCAGGCTTCCATATAATTGGAGTTCCACAAATATGTGAACAAGTGATAGCATTGGTCAGACCAAAGGACATAATGGTGCATGCTTGAGGGATCAACCACAAGTAAGACAACATTACAAACATCGTTGGTTCTGATTTGATTTGACGATAGCCCATACTCAAATCAAGAACTAGATAAGATGATAGGTCCAACAACTGATCACAGGGACCAATCGATGAAGATATCATCTTTCTTCAACATACATACAAGATATCCCTTAACATGAACTAAGTCAGACAAGATTTTATCTTCCAGCTCTCCAAGTTGTTTAGCTTAACCAACTAGCTCAGGGGTATCCAACACAGATTCTTGGAGAAAGGGTGGTTTACAGGAAAACCAACTTGATCACGAACTCAACATAGCAGTCAGGTGATGACCTGGTGATACTTCTGAGAAGACATTCGGAAAATCACGAACCACCAATATGCTACTAAGCTCGAGAATAATCTTTCTTTTCAGGGCAAGACGATATGATCAAAAGAGCGAGGGATTGACACAATCCTAACTCATTGATCAAAGAGTGCACCAGAAATAAGGACTAGGTAGCACGATCAACCTTAGGGTGATGATGCAATAATCAACACGCTAAGAATGAGCTTGTTGTCCATTTAATTACCAAGCAACTGAGTTGCTAGGAGTATAGATTTCACACATCACGATTCACTTGTCGGCATTCCGTTTGCGACAACAGGGAACCGAGGAATGAATAATGATGGCGAGAAGTATCACTATGTCCAGAGTTCATAGAATGGTGTGCAATTCTCATGATATTCTTAATATAAAGATGGTAATACTCCAAGGTAGAACAGAATAAAAGCTGGATTGCATTTGATCTACGGAATACAGCTGCTTTGACCCAATCTTGGATATGGATGAGGTACTGGAGTTTGTTTCTCCTAGTCATTCCGAATAGAATGGCTTGGCGGACCACAGGAGTAATAGGCATCGATGAACACGGTTGCACAACTACTCCTGTCTATCAATTGATAGACGAGGGTCAGAAGACAACTAAGAGGGACAACTTAAAAGAACATATGATTTTCTGAGTTGTGGATGCAAGGTTTAGAATGTCAAACGAGTTCAACATATTTCTTCCGGATAACCCATGCAGAGAAGGTAGAACTGGCAGAGTCACAGCATAGAATCAAGAACTCGTCAAGAGCACTCTGGTTGTGATCTTTCGGTTCTGCGAGGAATTTTTGCCATATTGGTTCATGGTATTGGAAGAAGGATTTACCATGGACCTCGAGGACTATCACAAAGGTTACTAATAACCTAAGGAACGAGAAAAACACTATCAACACGAGGTAAGTAGGGTGAATCTTGGGTTCAAAACCCAAGGAGTAGAATACCTACTACTAAGTGGCATCACAGGATGCTTTCGAGAATAAAGGCCAAAATCATCACACCGAGACACAAATCATGGCTAGATTACTAGATGATCCCCTAAGACACCTAGGGTCATAATAATAACTCCAACATATATGTCGAGGCAATAGAATACCTCAACTCAGCAATTAGTGTGATTAACCTGGCCCACAGGAACATCAAAACCAGAGGGAAAGGATTTTCAAGTGCATCAGATTCTTTAGAAACCTGGGATGACTCGGATAGCATAACGGCTATAAATGCTCGAAAATATTTGAAACATACTACAAAAATGGTGGCATAGCCACTTAGAAGCACAATATCAAGGTTTCGAGATCAACAATTAACATACGGAAGTAGTAGGAACTGAACCGAGGCTTAAGTCCAACAATTCTATAAGTCTACGGATTAGTAACACGTGATCCTGATAGGAAGAATAGAAAGCCTAGTTCCTTAACCCCGTAGGAAAGATAAGATGACTCGGATCAGAAGGCATAAGGTATAAGGAGTAAAAAGAGCCTTACGTTCCATCCCACAATCAATTCCCTTATATAACTAAAGAATTTCTAGACTCAACTTCGACAAGTTTGGATTTATAATCCTACAGGCAGTCAGGCTCTGATACTAATGCTGCCAGGACCCCGATCCTATGCCACACCGATCTAGCATGTAACACCTCATATAACTTTGTGGCCTCATGCACGGTATTCCCACGGGTGTCGCCTTACTAGGCCCGGGACCATTTGCGCCTTTTAGCTCACGTATATGATAGTGTCGCTAGCATCCATATGACAAAGAACCTGGGATGACATGGCTAGTCATAAACCCAAAGTGGCACTAACTTACAGGGACATGCATACATGACCCAGCAACGAACGTGTCGGTCATCAGCGAGTGAATCCGGGCTATAGTAGCTGGGCTAGCAGGACTCCGGTAAACTGGGCTGTAGCAGGCTAACAGGACTCCGATAGACACCGCGTGACATTTCCCAGAAGGGACAGACACAGGAACAAAGAAGGACACATGCTGGCCAGCCTAAGTGTTCCGGAGCAGTAGCAAGCTACCAAGGCTCAGTGGAAGCACTAGGAGACATTTCCCGGTAAGAGAGGCCACCAAGGATAAGCAACTAGATAGTCAGATCCCACACATACCAAGCATTTCAATAACATACACACAATATGCACGATATGTGCAAATACAACATGGCATCACAAGATGACTCTATAACTCAAGTATTTTATTCAATAGGCTCTAAGGAGCGAGATATTACAAACATGGGTCTCATGACTCAACATTCAGAGCATACAAGTCAAAGCACAAGCGGAGGCTTAACATGTCTGAGTATAGACATCTACAAATGAAAAAGGCTGAGAAGCCCGACTATCTACCAGATCCTGCCAAGGCACGAGATTGTAGCTGACGTAACAAGCTAAACATCGAAGTCCACGTAGAACTACTGGCAAGACTGAAGTCTCTCTACAAAACATAAAATAGGCAAACGTGAGTACAAATGTACCCAGCAAGACTTACATCAGAACTATCTACATATGCGTCATTATCAACAAAGGGGATGGTGGGGTTTCACTACAGCAAGCCAACTTTGACTTGGTGGCTATCCTGAACTACGACTACAAGTAACTCTTTTGAGGTAGCGCACACGAGTCCACATATTCACCATATCAATACACCACTATGGATCCGCTCCCGTCTCCCTACGGGAACGTCATCCATAGCACTCATGCTTATCTTGCACATTTTAGAGTATCCACTTTCACTTGTCTATGAACTGTATAGGCAACCCAGAGGTCCTTTACCGCGGACGCGGCTATTCGAATAGATGATGTTAACCCTACAGGGGTGTACTTCTTCACACACGCTCTCGCCACTTACCGCCATGTACATGTCATGTATCTTGGCAACCTTCAAATGGAAGCCTGGCGAGGGTGTCGGCCATGGCCTACCTAAACACTCAAGTCTCTAGTCTAGGTTTATCACCTATTCAGGTTCCATCCACAGGGAGTCCGCCCGAAGTTTCCACATACGGCCCCGAACAATGTGTGCAGGGTTCCTGAGACACCAAACTGGGGCCCGGTACACTGTGCCACGTGCCTACCGCATCACATCCCACCCCTCGGGTCAGTGCTGCCCACGGCCTCCAGCATACTACAAACACCAGAAACTACTTGCAACTCCTGGACAGAGGACAATGGTGATTAAGAAGCCGAGAGGGTCAATTAAGGATCCCAATGAGTGGTAGTAACTGTTCATGGATCACAAACACAGAACATAGTTCCTGAGGACGGCTTCAATGAGACAACCCACCATGTACTCCTACATGGCCTCTCACAGCTACCTTTACCAAACCCTGTTCACACACTTAGCTCACACACAATAGGACATGTTTACACACCTCCGATTCATCCCCGATGAATCAGACTTGACTCAACTCTAAGCAGTAACAGGCATGACAAACAAGAATGAATGAGTAGGCACATCAGGGCTCAAACAACTCCTACTCATGCTAGTGGTTTTCATCTATTTACTGTGGCAATGACAGGTCATGCAGAGGAAAAGGGGTTCAACTACCGCAGCAAGTAACAAATGAATTGTTGTTGTCCTAATGCAGTAAAAGAGAGCAGGAGCGAGAGAGTGGGATTGTATCGGAATGAACAAGGGGGTTTTGCTTGCCTGGCACTTCTGAAGATGATATATCTCTTCATCGGTGTCATCAAACTCATCGTCGGAACACGTCTACTTAGGGGAACAAATACCGGCAACATAGAAGGAAACACAATCAATGTAATGCACAATATGATGCATGATCATGACATGGCAATGTGCTGTGGTTTGGGCTAATGGAGCTAGCAGCAAGTTAAATGGAGTTGGTTTGAATCTAAGATTCAAATTCAAACTCCATATATGAAATTTCAAATGCCATTAATTCAAATTGGTGTATACAGCAGCTTTAAGTTGTTCAAACATGCATGATAATGCCATAAACAGATTCTTTGGATTTTTCTGATCATTTTTCATATATAAATCTTTGCATTTGGAGTTACAGATTAATTCTACGATTTTTAGAAGTTTTAGCTATTTTCTGGAATTTCCTGAATTAAAATAAATCCAGAAAAGGTTATCTGCGTCAGCATGACATCGGGGTGAGTCAGCAGGTCAAAGGCGCTAGCCCAGGTCAAACCTGATGGCTGGGACCCACATGTCAGTGTAACAACTAACTAACAGGGTTAGTTAGTGTTACGTTAGCACTAACCTAGGTTAATTAGGGCCTGGGCCCATTGGTCAGTGACTGGACTATTAATCTATGTTAGTTAGCACTAACCTAAAACTAATTAAGGATTAGCAGGGCACGCCCGCTCGCCAGTGACCCTGGGGGGTCAAACAAGGTCAAACCCGGGTCAGCAGGGTCAAACCCGGCGGTGTTGAGTCGCTGGTGAGGCTAGACGCGGCGAGGCGCGGCAAAAATCCTCCTCCGGTGACCAAATGGCCGGCGGAGGGCATCTATGAGATGCTGGTGAACTCGTGCATCGAGTGGTGGTGGCGGTTGGGCCTGGGGTGGCCGGAGTTGTCGCCGGTGTCGACCTTGGCGGTCGCCGGAGCTCGGGTGAGCTCGGGGTCGACGCTATGGTGGCCGAGGAGGCTCGTGCAGGGCACCTACATGCTCTACGTGGCGCGGGAGGGGAGTTGAGCACGACGGCCAGACCACTACATGGCCGGAGGCTCGGCGGCGGCGGTCACAGGCGGCGGCGCGTGCAGGCGAGCAAGGTGCGGCGGCTACGGCACACGAGAGCAAGAACAAAGAGGGGGAAAAGGTTTGGTGGCTCACGGCGGTTGCAGCAGGCGTCGAAGCAGGCTCGGGGAAGGCCAGACGGCGACGAGTCAACGATGGGGTTCCGCGGCGGTTGACGATGAAGAAGAGGTCGGGGACGTTGTTTTGAGGCATTCAGCGTCGAGTGAGTTGATGGGGAGGATGAGGGCGTCGAGGCGGAGCTCGCAGACACGTGGGGAGGCGAGGGGAGCATGGTGCCTACGTCTACGGCGAGCGGCGACGACGGGATCCGCTTGGGCAGAGAGGAAGAGAGAGCAGAGGAGGGGAAAGAGGTCGGGAGAGAGTGAGAGGGTTCCAGGGGGTGGCGTGGCGCTGCGAGAGACGTCCAGGGGGAGGAGGCAGCCATGCAGGGAGGAGGTGGCCGGCGTGTGGCTGCGCACGCCGGGCACACGCCCCTGCCTTCTGGCGCAAGGAGGAAGGCGACAGAGGGGCTGCGGTGGTGGGCTAGGCCAGCTCCTGGGCCAACTAGGTGGGCTACACAGGAAGGTAAGCCCAGGTAAGTTCTCCCTCTTTTATTTCTGTTTTCTATTTTGTTGCAACTTTGTGGCTTTATTAAAAATGCCATGGCATTTCCAAAAATCATGAAACTAATCATGCTGTTTAGAATAAATCCAACAGTAAACATTTTAGTTATGATTATTTGAGCATTTAAAATATTTAATAGCATTTAAATGCCCAAATGCAAATAGAGTATGATTTAATCCAGAGCCCAAATATGTCATGTAAAAATGTGCATCACCTCTGGTTACTGTTTCCAGCATTTCCAAAAATCATGAACATTTTTTGAAAGACATTTGGATTTACTGGAAATATTTTGATTGAACCTAGTGAATTCCTATGATGCTAGGGTTTAGGCAATCCCCATTTCAAGTTTCTTTCAAAAATAAACATGATGCACACATGAAGCTAGCCTAGTGCATGGCCAGAAGCTAGGGATGTGACAGATTCCTCCCCAAGCAGAACACCACACCAGCTCAAGAACACCTCTCCTTAGGAGGCTGTTCTTCCCTTGTACTATTCATCATCAGCCCAAGAGGCAATCCACCACCACCACACAGGAGTAGGGTATTACACCACAACGGTGGCCTGAACCTGTATAAATCTTGTGTCTCTTGTGTTGTGAGTTCGTCGAGCCAAGCTTAGAGATCGCGGCGAGGCTGAGAGCGAGATTCGGTAGGGGAAGATCTTTGTGCGCACTGATGACCCACAAGTATAGGGGATCAATCGTAGTCTTTTTGATAAGCAAGAGCGTCGAACCCAACGAGGAGCAGAAGGAAATGACAAGCGGTTTTCAGTAAGGTATTCTCTGCAAGCACTGAAACTGTAGGTAACAAATAGTTTTGTGATAAGATAATTTGTAATGGGTAACAAGCAATGAAAGTAAATAAAGTGCAGCAAGGTGGCCCAATCCTTTTTGTAGCAAAGGACAAGCCTGGACAATTTCTTATAATGAGAAAACTGCTCCCGAGGACACACGGGAATTATCGTCAAGCTAGTCTTCATCACGCTCATATGATTCGCGTTCGGTACTTTGATAATTTGATATGTGGGTGGACCTATGCTTGGGTACTGCCATTTCTTGGACAAGCATCCCACTTATGATTAAACCCTATTGCAAGCATCCGCAACTACAAAAGAAGTATTAAGGTAAACCTAACCATAGCATGAAACTAGTGGATCCAAATCAGCCCCTTGCGAAGCAACGCATAAACTAGGGTTTAAGCTTCTAACACTCTAGCAACCCATCATCTACTTATTACTTCCCAATGCCTTCCTCTAGGCCCAAATAATGGTGAAGTGTCATGTAGTCGACGTTTACATAACACCACTAGAGGAGAGACAACATACATCTCATCAAAATATCGAATGAATACCAAATTCACATGACTACTAATAGCAAGACTTCACCCATGTCCTCGGGAACAAACGTAGCTACTCACAAAGCATATTCATGTTCATGATCAGAGGAGTATTAATATGCATTAAGGATCTAAACATATGATCTTCCACCAAGTAAACCAATTAGCATCAACTACAAGGAGTAATCAACACTACTAGCAACCCACAGGTACCAATTTGTGGTTTTGATACAAGATTGGATACAAGAGATGAACTAGGGTTTTGAGCGGAGATGGTGCTGGTGAACATGTTGATGAATATTGACCCCCTCCCGATTAGAGGATCATTGGTGATGACGATGGTGATGATTTCCCCCTCCCGAGGGGAAGTTTCCCCGGCAGAACAGCTCCGCCGGAGCCCTAGATTGGTTCCGCCAAGGTTCCGCCTCGTGGCGGCGAAGTTTTGTCCCGTAAGCTTGCTTATGATTTTTTTCAGGGTAAAATCCTTCATATAGCAGAAGATGGGCACCGGAGGGCCACCAGGGGGCCCAGGAGATAGGGGCACGCCGAGTAGGGGGGCGCGCCCCCCGCCCTCCTGGCCAGGGTGTGGGCCCCCTCTGGTATTTTCTTCTCTCAATAATTCTTATTAATTCCAAAAGTAACTTCCATGGAGTTTCAGGATTTTTGGAGCTGTGCAGAATATGTTTCCAATATTTGCTCCTTTTCCAACCAGAATCCCAGCTGTCGGCATTCTCCCTCTTCATGATAAACCTTGTAAAATAAGAGAGAATAGCCATAAGTATTGTAACATAACATTTAATAACAGCCCATAATGCAATAAATATTGATATAAAAGCATGATGCAAAATGGACGTATCAACTCCCCCAAGCTTAGACCTTGATTTTCCTCAAGTGGATGCCGAAATCGAAAAATATGTCCATATGTTTAGAGATAGAGGTGTCGATAAAAAAAATACGGACATGAGGGCATCATGATCATTCTTATAACAACAACATATATGGATTTTGTCATATGATTTCTTATGATCAAGTAACAATCTATTCACAATGTTAAGTATGGAACATAAACTTCATTGAGAACTAACAAACTATAATCTCAGTCATTGAAGCAATTGCAATTTATCATAACATCAGAAAGAGTCAAGAATAGAGCTTTTCAGTAAGTCCACATACTCAACTATCATATAGTCTTCTACAATTGCTAACACTCACGCAATACTTACGGTTATGGAGTTTCAATCGGACATTGAGAAAGATAGGGGCTTATTGTGTTGCCTCCCAATGTACTCACCTTTGGGTGATGTCAACAATAATAGTTCATGCTAACTTACATCCAATTGGATATATATATCAGGATATTTCCAACACGAGGTTCTTGCCAAAGGATAAAATGAAAAAGGGAAAGGTGAAGATCACCTTGACTATTGCATAAAGTAAAAGACATAAAGTAAAAGATAGGCCCTTTGCAGAGGGAAGCAGAGGTTGTCATGTGCTTTTAGAGAGCAATTTTTATTGCTTGCAACATGACAACTTACTTGAAGGATCTTACTCAATCCATAGGTAGGTATGGTGGACTCTCATGGCAAAACTGGGTTTAAGGATATTTGGAAGCACAAGTATTATCTCTACTTAGTGCAAGGAATTTTTTGCTAGCATGAGGGGGAAAGGCAAGCTCAACATGTTTGAAAGATCCATGACAATATACTTTAACTGAGATGTGAGAAAACATAACCCATTACGTTGTCTTCCTTGTCCAACATCAACTCTTTAGCATGTCATACTTAATGAGTGCTCACAATCATAAAAGATGTCCAAGATAGTATATTTATATGTGAGAACCTCTCTCTCTTTATTACTTCCTATTAATTGCAACGATGACCAAAACTACGTTTGTCAACTCTCAACAAATTTTATGCCTCATACTCCTTATATGTGAAGTCATTACTATCCATAAGATCAATATGAACTCTTTTATTTCTTTTTATTCTTTCTACTTTCTCAAGATCAAAGCAAGATAGCAAAGCCCTTGACTCAACACTAATCTTTATTATAGATAGCTCATGGACTCAATTACATAAAGAGATCACAAATCAAAACTCAAAACTACTTCATACCAAAACTTCAATCTACTAGATCAAGATACTACTAAAAGGATCGAACTAAGAAAAAGGTAAAGATAGGAGTGTGATGGTGATACGATATCGGGGCACCTCCCCCAAGCTTGGCAGTTGCCAAGGGGAGTGCCCATACCCATGTGATTATGTCCTCGGAGGTGATGAAGGTGTTGTTGATGATGTAGGCTTGTTCCTCAATTTACACTTGAGGACAACATTTTGCTCCTTTAGATCATCAATCTCCTGCTGAAGACTTAATATCCTTCTTCATAGTTCCTGTTTGTTTTCCTGCAGGAGACGAAAAGGGATAAACTTGATCTTTGGCTTCTTTGCTCTATCAGGGAGGCTTGACTTTTTAAACTCCAGATGCATGTCCCCAGGTTGAGGTAATGGGGCTTAATCTTCGTCTGAGCTCGTCTCCTCCTTTCCCTTAGACTCATAGTCTTCCTCTTCCCCAGTGGTCTAGCCACCATGCTCCAAGTCCCTATAGACCTTAGGGTCTACAAGGAAATCAGCCACATAGCTTTCTCCCACCGAATCCTGGGACGACATATTGCTCTAACCTGCGGCAGAAACAAGTCGAAACAAAAATAGAAGATTTTTGCGTGATACAGTGGATAAAACCTTTGGGAGATTATATAATGAATTTTTTACCGACCAGAAGAAGTAACGTGCAAGAAAATGGAGTCCGGGAGGCACACGAGGTGCCCAAGAGATAGGGGGCGCGCCCAGTAAGGGTGGGCATGCCCTCCACCCTCGTGGAGGCCTCGTGTCCTTCCTGGATTACTTCTTGATTTCCAAAATTCTTAAATGTTCTAATGCGAAGAAAAATTGCCATTAGAACTGTTTTGGAGTCAGTTTACTTACCGTACCACATACCTATTCCTTTTCGGAGTCTGGAACGTTCTGGAAAGTGTCCCTTATGTATTCCTCCGGGGTTACGGTCTCAATAATATTAGTTTCAACATTGATAGGATTACCTGTCGTGGAATTAACACGTCAGATGTCCTAGTGAGAGGACTTAGTCGTGGAGCCATCGCAACGAGGTTAGCTTAAAGGGGTTAAACCGGATAAAGGACACGGGGAATTTATACTAGTTCGGCTCCTTGCGGTGAAGGTAAAATCCTACGATCCAGTTGTGGTGGAATTGATGGGGTCTCGATGAGCAGGGAGCGAATCCGCTTTACCTATCTCTCGAGTTATTGTCTCTTGTCCCTGAACAACCGCCGGGTCGTCCCTTTATATACACAGGTTGATGCCCGACGGTTCACAGAACACCGAGGCCGGCTCATACACGTGTCCGGCCCAGTTTCTACCTTTCCTAACTTACAACACAAGTTACATATCTCATGACGGTTTATGTTTTTGGGCTCTAACCGTCTTTTGGCTCTGGGCCTCTAAACTTCAATAATAAAGCGCCATATTCCTTGTATTCATGGGCTTCAATACGATGAGCATAAACCGGCCCCTCCTGGGCGGTTTATACTCAGTAGTTATATCCCCAACATTAGGCCCAGATTGATTTGAACCTGTTCATGTCAATCTTCAACACTTAGAAAAACTCCTTGAACATCGTCATATGATCCTAGTAAACCGCCATGAGATCTCCTCCATATAAACTTGATGAACATCCATGACATCATCTTCCAAGATTGCAGCGAATTGTCATGACATCATCTCCGTATAAAAACCTGCAAATACTTCTTTTTCATTAATGACCCTCCGAAAACCGAAGCGACAGCTGTGTCAGATATCCATTTTTCGGCTCCTCGATTTTCACGCCTGTCACTTATCCCTTTGCCTTTATAAATAGGGCCAAGGGCCATTCCTTCCTTTCCCCTTCGCCTCATCATCTTCCTTGCGACGCCTCCGAGCTCGTGTGCAGCTGTCGCTGCCAACCTTCGCTTCCGCACCGCCAACTGCCACCGCATCGACCTGACTGGATGTCACATCCTAGTTAGCCATGCATTAGAGTGTTGCATCATGTTTACTCTTTCATCAGAAACTTGAAATGGGGATCTGTGAAACCCTCAGAATCATTTTGGAGATGACCCAAATAAAAATTTCTCCAAAAGGGTCCAAGAAAATGCTCATGCTGCTCTCTGAAAATATTGGACAGAGATAAAAATCAAACCAATATTTTTAAGAGCTCATAGGTATTTATTTTGGGCATTTGGAATTAATGCATAAATATTTGCATTGGAAATATATTAATTATATATATTAATATATGTCCAAATATTATGCCAAATATAAAGGAGCTCTGGAATAATATATATAGTTCCTGCAAAAATTGGCATAAGTTAAATAAATGATTTAATATATTATTTAAATCAAAACAAATGTCAGAAATTAGAAAACAGAAAAAAAAATAAAAGGGAGAAGCTTACCTGGGCTCCTCCCTGTGCAGCCCAGCCAGCTGGCCGGCCCAGCCAGCTGGCCGGCCCAGCCAGCAGGCGGCCCAGCCCGTCTCCCTCCTCTGTCGTCTTCGTCCCGACAGAGGGAGGGGAGTGTGGCCGGCGCGCGCGCGCCACCGCGCCACGCCACCTCTCTCCCTGCCTGCCTGCCCTCCCCTCCTCGCCTCGATGTCCCCGGACGACGCCACGCCTCCCCCCTGCTCTCTCTCACTCTCCCCCGGCTCTTCCCTCCTCTCCCTCGCTCTCTCTCTCACACGGCCGAACACCACCCTCGCCGCCGTTCGCCACAGCAGCCGTCTCCGGCCACCCCTCGCTCCCCCGACTAGCTCAGGAGCTCCGCCTCGACCCCCTCTTCCCTCTCCACCGACCCACAGCTCCCCGGAAGCCCTGCATCGCCGCCACGTCGCCGTTCCCCTCTTCGGGCTCCGACCATCGTCGCCGTCAAATTTGCCGTCTCCAGCGCGTCCCCGAGCCCGCTAACCATCCCTGCAGCTCCGCGGTGAGCCCCCGAGTCGTTTCCCCCTTCTCCCCTGGTCTCGTTCGATCTCTAGGCCCTAGCCCCACCTTGGCCGAGAGCTCCACGCCGCCGGCGATGTCGCCGTCGTGGCCACGGTCACCGTAGCACCCAACCGAGCACACTATCGTGCTCCACACCTCACTAGGAGCACGCAGCACGCACTAACGCCTCCTCAAACCCCCTGCAACACCGATTCCGACCGCACCCGAACTCCGGCGGCCGCAGCCGAGCTCGCCGCCGTCGACTCCGGCCACCCCAGGCCCAGCCACGGCCACCGTTCGACGCGCGGGAGCAAGAGCTTTCCAACGAGCCCAAGCATGGCCTCGCCCGTGCCCTGTAGCGCGATCCCGCGTCGCGCCGCTGTCTCGGGCCTCGCCGGCGTCACGTCGCCGGTGGGTTTGACCCATTTTGACCACGGCAGGACCCCCCTGAGTCCCTGACAGGTGGGCCCAGCCCTGTAGCTAATTAGAATTAGTGCTAACCACTAATGGTTAACCCCCTGACACTGACAGTGGGCCCCCAGCGCCACTAACCCCTAATTAGGATTAAACTAACCCTGTTTAACCCCCTGTCACTGACGTGTGGACCCCACACGTCAGGTTTGACCCCAGACAGCCGCAGTTGACCACTGACGTCATGCTGACGTCATGCTGGCGCAATAATTATAATTTCTGGATTTAAATTTAATCAGGAAATTCCAGAATATTATTTAAACTTCAAAAATTCATAACTTTTATTCTGTAACTCCAATTTGGACAAATTATATATGAAAAATGATCAGAAAAATCCAATCTATCCATCTGTACCATTTTCATGCATGATCAAACAAGTTAAATTGATGTTTCAAGCAGAACAAGGAAAAGCACTTTAAAAGGCCATGCTTGAGTTTGAAATTTGAATCTTTGATTCAAATTTGTTCAAACCCTTCTGGTTTTAGTTGCATTAGCCCAACACACTCATATTGCCATGTTTCATGCATGCATCATATTGTCGCATATTGTTTGGTGATGTTTGTGCATCGCTGTCCTTTACGACAGGTTCTGCCTCCGAGGAGTACCGTGATTACCCTAACGAAGAACCGTATCAGTGCATCGAACCATCAGGCAAGCAACCAACCATTTGATCATATCGATACAATCCCATGTTCTCGCTCCTGCTCTCTTTTACTGCATTAAGACAACGCGTTTCAAACTGCTGTGTGCTACGGTAGTTGAACCCTTTTCCTCTGCATGACCTGTCATTGCCACAGTAACTAGATGAAACCCACTAGCATGTGTAGGAGTTGATTGAGCCATATGTATGTGTTGTTCCTACCTTGCTATGCCTGCTATGCTTAGAGTCGTGTCAGGTCTGGTTAATCTGGGTGATGGGCTAGAGTGAAATGATTATGTCGGTAATGAGAGTGGTGTGGTGAACACGATTTGGTAAAGGTATCGATGAGAGGCCATGTAGGAGTACATGGTGGGTTGTTTCATTGAAGCCGACCTTAAGCACTGAGATCTGTATGTGTGATTTAAGATAAAACTACTACCATGCATTGGGCCCTGAAATATGACCCCGCTCGACTTCTTATTCACCCTAGCTCTCTGTCCAGGAGTTGCAAGTAGTTTCTGGTGTTGTAGCCTACTGGAGGCCGTGGACCGCGCTGACCGTAGGGGTGGGCTGTGATGCGGTAGGTACGTGGCCGGGTGTACCGAATACCCGTTAGGTATCTCGGGAACCTTGTTCACATCGTTCGGGGCCGTATGGGAAACCTCGGCCGGACTCCCTGCGGATGGAACCTGAATAGGCGATAAACCTGGACTAGAGGCTTAAGTGTTTAGGTAGGTCGTGGTCTACACCCACGTCGGCTTTCGTTTGAAGTCTGCCGAGCACATGTCGTGTGCAGACGCTAAGTGGTGGAAACATGTATGAAGAAGTACACCCCTGCAGGGTTATCATAATCTATTCGAATAGCCGCGTCCGCGGTAAAGGACTACTTGGTTGCCGATACAGTTCATAGACTAGTAAATGGAAACTACTAAAAGCCTCAAGATAAGTGTGAGTGCCGAGGATGGCTCTTCCGTAGGAAGACGGAGGTGGATCCTCGGTAGTGTATTGAAGTGGTGAGTAGTGGACTCGTGTGCGCAAAACCATTTCAAGTTGGAGTATCGTAGGATAGTCTAGCCAAGAGTCAAAGCTGGCTTGCTGCAATAACTCCACCAACCCTTCTTGATAATATGCATGTATGTAGGATCTGATGTAAGTCTTGCTGAGTACCTTTGTACTCATGTTGCTATAATCTACATTTTACAGAAGACGCTGCAACCCCTTCTGATGGGTTCTATGTAGACGTTGACATCAACGAGTAGGCTAAAGACCCAGGTGGTGACCCTGAGCTTGTGATGGACCACGTAGTATAGCTAGGCTTTCCAAGCCTCTTTTATTTTACTAGTTGTCTGTACTCAGACAATGTACTTCCGCTGCTGGTTTGTATGACTGTATGACTTGAATGTTGGGTCGTGAGACCCATACCTCTGTGTATGATATGTATGGCTCCCTGAGCCTTAAATAAAGTACTTGTGTCGTAGAGTCATGTTGTGATGTTTCGTTGTATTGCACATATCGAGCATATTGTGTGTATGATTGAAATGCTTGGTATGTGTGGGATCTGACTATCTAGTTGTTTATCTTTAGTAGCCTCTCTTACCGGGAAATGTCTCCTAGTGTTACCGCTGAGCCATGGTAGCCTGCTACTGCTCTGGAACACTTAGGCTGGCCGGCATGTGTCCTTCTTCGTTCCTGTGTCTGTCCCTTCGGGGAAATGTCACGCTTTGAGTACCGGAGTCCTGTTAGCCCGCTACAGCCCGGTTTACCGGAGTCCTGCTAGCCCAGTGCTACAGCCCGGACCCATTTGCTGATGACCGACACGTTCGGAGCTGGGTCATGGATGCCTGTCCCTGTAAGTCTGTGCCACTTTGGGTTTACGACTAGTCATGTCAGCCCGGGCTCCTTATCATATGGATGCTAGCGACACTATCATATACGTGAGCCAAAAGGCGCAAACGGTCCCGGGCAAAGGTAAGGCGACTCCCGTGGGAATACCGTGCGTGAGGCCGCAAAGTGATATGAGGTGTTACCGGCTAGATCGATGTGACATCGAGTCGGGGTCCTGACAGCGTTGGTATTAGAGCCGGACTGCCTGTAGGTTCTCCAAGCCAAACTGGTCGATGTTGAGTCTAGAAATTCTTTAGTTATATGTAGGGGAATTGTTTGTGGGTTGGAACGTAAGGCTCTTTTACTCCTTTATCTTATGACTTTCTGATCTGAGTCAGTCCATTCTTCCACCGGGGGTTAAGGAATTAGGATCTGTTCTCTCTATCAGGATCACGAGTTACTAATCAGTAGTACCTTATAAGTTTGATGGTTACAAGCCTAGTTCAGTTCTACTACCACATTATGTTGCTAGAATGGTTTCAGAACTTTGATATGATGATGTTGAGTGTGTACGAAATCCTTTGTCAAATGTCTCAAAATCCTTTTGAGCATTTACAGCTGTTATGCTGCCGAAATTTTGCTAGAAATTCTAATGCCTTTGCATTATGATTGTGCTTTCAGATGGCCACTCGCGACCTCAATCAACTGGTTCGCCTGACTCGATGTCTAGATGTACCCGGCCATACTGCCAAGTTGGTCAGGGTAATGACTGAGGCTGGATACCGCTGGTATCCCGAGTACACGGTCGAAGAGCAATTCCGAGACTTTAACCAAAGCCAGTATCTCTGCACTGTCAGGATATTTCCATCTTATCCTGGATCCACCGAGCCTCTTCACTGCTCCTATGGACTCGGGGTTACTATTGAGATGGCTGTGCAGGACGCCGCCTACTCTATGATGACCATTATGCGAGTCAGATCTGGTTTATTTCGGGACTCTGATTTCCGGTATATGCCAGGATCACTTCCGGGAGCACAAGGGTATCTCCAGGCTATTTATGCTGACCCCACTCAGGAGGATTCACGGACTCGCACCACTGCTGAGATGCTCGAGGATAAGGACCGTGAAAATCGGGCCTTGAGGTTAGAGCTCTTCAATACCCGTGCTGACCACTGGGCCACTTTGACTCGGTTCGCACCGGCGGTGCAAGCTGGATATTCAGATATGCGCGATCTCTATCCTATGAGATCTGCTCTGCCGGACGTGATGGTTTGGCGTGATGTAGGAGGCATCACCCCACCTCGCGGTCCCCGCAGGCCACCGTCTGTTGGTCCAAGGCCTCATCCTAGCCCCTATGGTCCACAAGCTCCGCGAGACCGTCTGTTTCCGGATGATCATGTTGAGCTTCCAGGCTATGGAGGTGACTTCTACGAGGACTACTACGGATCGGTCTGAGTTAGTGGTAGTATCACTAGTTCGCACTAGCTGTGTCTTCTATCGTCCCGCGTGACTCGTGGGATATGACCTAGTTTGTACTCTTTCCGGAGGTGTAGAAAAATAATGTATAGGAGCTTGGGATGCCTCCGATGAGATGTAATCCTCTTTTCACCGTATTAGTACTTTGTTTGGTCTTGTACTAAACCCTGTATGGTGTGTATGACGATGGAATAAAAGAAGCAGTTTCTGTATCTACCATGTCATACGGATGATCATCTTGCATTCCGAGTTATTCCTTACATTATGTGTCCTATGTCGGAATTTTATCATCCTGACTAAATCATTGTCTTGTTTACCTAGGATGGTCAACACGCGCACTAACCCTGCTCCTCAAGAGCAGGCCGAAGGCAGTGAAGTCAGGGATGCAAATCTGCCTCATCCTCCTTCACTAGCCGAGGTTATGATGGAAGCTGAGAGAAACAAGCGGGAGACCAACCGTTTGTTGGAGCGTATTGAACAGAACACAGCACACCATCAGAGGGCTAACATGGTGTCACTCAGTGATTTTATCAAATTACATCCACCCACGTTCCACCACTCCGTCGAGCCTCTCGATGCTGATGACTGGCTTCGCAGTATCTCTCACAAACTGCGTTCCGCGCTGGTAGCGGAGGCTGACAAGGTCACCTTTGCTGCATATCATCTTGAAGGCCCCGCCAGTCTATGGTGGGAGAATTATGGAGCTATGCGCCCAGCGGGCCATGTCACTACTTGGGCTGAGTTCAGCGAGGCTTTCCGTGAACATCACATTCCGGAGGGTCTCATGGACCGTAAACGTGAGGAATTCTGCAATTTCACCCAAGGCCGACTTTCTGTGGATGTTTATAGCAGGGAGTTTGGTAATCTCGCTCGATATGCAACCGAGGAAGTTTCTACTGACGCCAAGAAGCAAGCAAGGTTCCGTAAGGGACTTAGTCCTGAGCTTCGCCGCGACCTCCGTCTGCATGAGTGCACATCTTTTCAGAAACTTGTCAATAAAGCCATCAGTGCTGAAACTGGTCAGACTGACTATGACGCAACACGCAAGCATGGCCGTGATATGGGTTCCTCATCCGGTGTTGGTCCTCAGAAGCGCCGCGTGTGGGTACCCAACACCGCCCTGCCACCCAGGTTCACACCGAGGCCATCTTTCCAGGTGCCTCGCCCCGTTCAACAGTCTGCTCCAGCCAAGCCCTATGGGGGTCCAACTAACAATGCTCCTCCACGTACCAGCTCCGTGACTTGTTTCAAGTGTGGGGAATCTGGTCACTATATGCGTGAGTGTCCTCAGACCAACCCCAACCAATCTGCTAAAGCTGTTGGCCGTGGCAAGCCGACAGGGAAAATATTCCACGCCAAACCGGTCACCGCTTCACGTGGCCATGTCAACTGTATCTCTGCCGAAGAAGCTCAAGAGGATCCCAACGTCGTTCTCGGTACGCTTCTTGTAAATTGCCACCCAGCATCTGTTCTTTTCGATACAGGAGCCTCTCATTCTTTTATATCCGAAAATTATGCTCGTTTGCATAACGTTGCATTCTGTGACATGCCATCCACTATGGAAATTTCTACCCCTGGTTCTAGATGGCAGACCTCTAGGGTAAGTTATGGAAATGAAATCCAAGTCGACAGACTTGTTTTTCTCGCGTCTTTGATAGCCCTTAAATCTTCAGATATTAATATCATTTTGGGTATGGACTGGATGTCAGCTCATCAAGCCAAAATTGATTGCTTCTCTAGGACTGTTCAACTCACCCATCCTTCGGGGAAGATAGTCAATGTCTTGACCCGAATAGCCAAGCGACAATTATATTCTCTTAACGCCAGCCCTTTGCCAGACCTTGAGGACATTCCGGTAGTCCGTGACTTCCCGGATGTCTTTCCAGAGGAATTGCCAGGTGTTCCACCTGATAGGGATGTTGAGTTCGTAAT
>NC_057813.1:284747146-284791377 GCF_018294505.1 Triticum aestivum | reverse complement strand
AGTTCAAGCCGTCCTTAATTGGACTCCACCTGAATCGGTCAAGCAAGTTCGGAGTTTTCTAGGCTTAGCGAGCTATTGTCGTCGCTTTGTCGAGAACTTCTCCAAAGTTGCTAAACCTCTAACCGAACTCCTCAAGAAAGATAAAAAGTTCGAATGGACTCCACAATGTGAGCACAGCTTTTAGGAACTGAAAAGACGCCTGACCTCTGCTCCCGTGCTGGTACCGCCAGACTTCTCCAAGGACTTTGTTATCTACTGCGACGCCTCGCGACAAGGACTAGGTTGCATTCTCATGCAAGATCGACACGTAATTGCTTACGCTTCACGGCAATTGCACCCACATGAGGAGAATTATCCTACTCATGATCTAGAGCTTGCAGCCGTAGTCTATGCACTTAAGACCTGGCGACATTACCTCCTCGGTAATCATTGCGAAATATTCACTGATCACCAAAGTCTGAAGTACATTTTCACCCAACCGGATTTGAATCTCAGGCAGAGACGTTGGGTTGAATTGATCACAGACTTCGACTTAGGAATAACCTACACCCCAGGGAAAGCCAACGTCATGGCTGATGCGCTAAGTCGTAAATCTTATTGTAACAACCTGATGTTACAACAAAGTCAACCGCTCCTCCATGAGGAATTTCGGAAGCTTAACCTTCACATTGTACCTCAAGGTTTTCTTTCCACCTTGGAAGCAAAACCTACTCTTACGGATCAAATCATCGCTGCCCAAAGGCGAGATAAGGGAATATCTAAAATCAAAGAGAACATTGCTAGCGGAGGTGCTAGTTGTTTCTCCACAAATGATCATGGTGTTGTGTACTTTGAGAACCGTCTAGTGGTTCCCAAGAACCAGCATCTACGGCAGTTGATCCTTAAAGAAGCTCATGAATCTCCTCTCACCATTCATCCCGGTAGTACTAAGATGTATCAGGACCTACGCCAGAGGTTCTGGTGGACTAGGATGAAGAGAGAAATTGCTCAGTATGTTGCTAATTGCGACGTCTGTCGTCGTGTAAAAGCAGAGCATCAACGGCCTGCTGGCACCCTTCAACCTTTAGCTATTCCTGAATGGAAATGGGATAAAATTGGTATGGATTTCATTACCGGTTTTCCCAGGACCAAGAGAGGAAATAATGCTATCTTCATCGTTGTCGATCGTCTTTACAAAGTAGCTCATTTCTTACCTGTTCGTGAGAGTATAACCGCTAGTCAGCTGGCAGACTTATACATCTCCCGAATAGTGTCCCTCCATGGTGTTCCTTTGGAAATTAACTCGGATCGAGGAAGTCTTTTCACCTCTCGATTTTGGGAAAGTTTCCAAAATGCTATGGGGACTCGTCTCTCCTTTAGCACCGCCTTCCACCCTCAGTCGAGTGGTCAAGTGGAACGCGTCAACCAAATTCTAGAAGACATGCTTCGAGCCTCTGTTATCTCTTTCGGAATGGACTGGGAGAAGTGCCTTCCATTTGCCGAATTCTCTTACAACAACAGCTATCAATCTAGCTTGGGTAAAGCCCCTTTTGAAGTTCTCTATGGACGACGGTGTCGAACACCCCTTAACTGGTCAGAGACCGGGGAAAGACAATTCTTTGGCCCGGATATGATTCAGGAAGCAGAAGAACAAGTTCGCATCGTTCGTGAAAAGTTGAAAACAGCCCAATCTCGTCAAAAGAGTCAATATGACCGAAAACATAAGGCTATGACTTTCGAGGTTGACGAGAAGGCTTATCTTCGGGTCACCCCTCTGAAGGGAACCCATCGTTTCGGTATTAAAGGCAAATTGGCTCCTCGTTACATTGGACCTTTTCGCATTCTCGCCAAACGAGGAGAAGTTGCCTACCAGTTGGAACTACCTCCGCACCTCTCCAGAGTCCACGATGTCTTCCACGTTTCTCAACTCAGGCGTTGCTTCTCGGATCCTATCCGTGGAGTGGACCACGAAACGCTTGATCTCCAAGATAATCTTACATATCGGGAGTACCCCATTCGTATCCTCGATCGGGCCGAGCGTACCACTCGACGTCATAATATCAAGTTTCTCAAAGTTCAATGGTCGCACCATTCTGAGGATGAAGCAACTTGGGAAAGGGAGGATCGTCTTCGACTCGAGTATCCCGCCTTCTTCCCGGAGGAACCCAAATCTCGGGACGAGATTCTTTTGAGTGGGGGTGAGTTGTCACATCCTAGTTAGCCATGCATTAGAGTGTTGCATCATGTTTACTCTTTCATCAGAAACTTGAAATGGGGATCTGTGAAACCCTCAGAATCATTTTGGAAATGACCCAAATAAAAATTTCTCCAAAAGGGTCCAAGAAAATGCTCATGTTGCTCTCTGAAAATATTGGACAGAGATAAAAATCAAACCAATATTTTTAAGAGCTCATAGGTATTTATTTTGGGCATTTGGAATTAATGCATAAATATTTGCATTGGAAATATATTAATTATATATATTAATGTATGTCCAAATATTATGCCAAATATAAAGGAGCTCTGGAATAATATATATAGCTCCTGCAAAAATTGGCATAAGTTAAATAAATGATTTAATATATTATTTAAATCAAAACAAATGTCAGAAATTAGAAAACAGAAAAAAAAAGGGAGAAGCTTACCTGGGCTCCTCCCTGTGCGGCCCAGCCAGCAGGCGGCCCAGCCCGTCTCCCTCCTCTGTCGTCTTCGTCCCGACAGAGGGAGGGGAGTGTGGCCGGCGCGCGCGCGCGCCACTGCGCCACGCCACCTCTCTCCCTGCCTACCTGCCCTCCCCTCCTCGCCTCGATGTCCCTGGACGACGCCACGCCTCCCCCCTGCTCTCTCTCACTCTCCCCCGGCTCTTCCCTCCTCTCCCTCGCTCTCTCTCTCACACGGCCGAACACCACCCTCGCCGCCGTTCGCCACAGCAGCCGTCTCCGGCCACCCCTCGCTCCCCCGACTAGCTCAGGAGCTCCGCCTCGACCCCCTCTTCCCTCTCCACCGACCCACAGCTCCCCGGAAGCTCTGCATCGCCGCCACGTCGCCGTTCCCCTCTTCGGGCTCCGACCATCGTCGCCGTCAAATTTGCCGTCTCCAGCGCGTCCCCGAGCCCGCTAACCATCCCTGCAGCTCCGCGGTGAGCCCCCGAGTCGTTTCCCCCTTCTCCCCTGGTCTCGTTCGATCTCTAGGCCCTAGCCCCACCTTGGCCGAGAGCTCCACGCCGCCGGCGATGTCGCCGTCGTGGCCACGGTCACCGTAGCACCCAACCGAGCACACTATCGTGCTCCACACCTCACTAGGAGCACGCAGCACGCACTAACGCCTCCCCAAACCCCCTGCAACACCGATCCCGACCGCACCCGAACTCCGGCGGCCGCAGCCGAGCTCGCCGCCGTCGACTCCGGCCACCCCAGGCCCAGCCACGGCCACTGTTCGACGCGCGGGAGCAAGAGCTTTCCAACGAGCCCAAGCACGGCCTCGCCCGTGCCCTGTAGCGCGATCCCGCGTCGCGCCGCCGTCTCGGGCCTCGCCGGCGTCACGTCGCCGATGGGTTTGACCCACTTTGACCACGGCAGGACCCCCCCTGAGTCCCTGACAGGTGGGCCCAGCCCTGTAGCTAATTAGGATTAGTGCTAACCACTAATGGTTAACCCCCTGACACTGACAGTGGGCCCCCAGCGCCACTAACCCCTAATTAGGATTAAACTAACCCTGTTTAACCCCCCTGTCACTGACGTGTGGACCCCACACGTCAGGTTTGACCCCAGACAGCCGCAGTTGACCACTGACGTCATGCTGACGTCATGCTGGCGCAATAATTATAATTTCTGGATTTAAATTTAATCAGGAAATTCCAGAATATTATTTAAACTTCAAAAATTCATAACTTTTATTCTGTAACTCCAATTTGGACAAATTATATATGAAAAATGATCAGAAAAATCCAATCTATCCATCTGTACCATTTTCATGCATGATCAAACAAGTTAAATTGATGTTTCAAGCAGAACAAGGAAAAGCACTTTAAAAGGCCATGCTTGAGTTTGAAATTTGAATATTTGATTCAAATTTGTTCAAACCCTTCTGGTTTTAGTTGCATTAGCCCAACACACTCATATTGCCATGTTTCATGCATGCATCATATTGTCGCATATTGTTTGGTGATGTTTGTGCATCGCTGTCCTTTACGACAGGTTCTGCCTCCGAGGAGTACCGTGATTACCCTAACGAAGAACCGTATCAGTGCATCGAACCATCAGGCAAGCAACCAACCATTTGATCATATCGATACAATCCCATGTTCTCGCTCCTGCTCTCTTTTACTGCATTAAGACAACGCGTTTCAAACTGCTGTGTGCTACGGTAGTTGAACCCTTTTCCTCTGCATGACCTGTCATTGCCACAGTAACTAGATGAAACCCACTAGCATGTGTAGGAGTTGATTGAGCCATATGTATGTGTTGTTCCTACCTTGCTATGCCTGCTATGCTTAGAGTCGTGTCAGGTCTGGTTAATCTGGGTGATGGGCTAGAGTGAAATGATTATGTCGGTAATGAGAGTGGTGTGGTGAACACGATTTGGTAAAGGTATCGATGAGAGGCCATGTAGGAGTACATGGTGGGTTGTTTCATTGAAGCCGACCTTAAGCACTGAGATCTGTATGTGTGATTTAAGATAAAACTACTACCATGCATTGGGCCCTGAAATATGACCCCGCTCGACTTCTTATTCACCCTAGCTCTCTGTCCAGGAGTTGCAAGTAGTTTCTGGTGTTGTAGCCTACTGGAGGCCGTGGACCGCGCTGACCGTAGGGGTGGGCTGTGATGCGGTAGGTACGTGGCCGGGTGTACCGAATACCCGTTAGGTATCTCGGGAACCTTGTTCACATCGTTCGGGGCCGTATGGGAAACCTCGGCCGGACTCCCTGCGGATGGAACCTGAATAGGCGATAAACCTGGACTAGAGGCTTAAGTGTTTAGGTAGGTCGTGGTCTACACCCACGTCGGCTTTCGCTTGAAGTCTGCCGAGCACATGTCGTGTGCAAACGCTAAGTGGTGGAAACATGTATGAAGAAGTACACCCCTGCAGGGTTATCATAATCTATTCGAATAGCCGCGTCCGCGGTAAAGGACTACTTGGTTGCCTATACAGTTCATAGACAAGTAAATGGAAACTACTAAAAGCCTCAAGATAAGTGTGAGTGCCGAGGATGGCTCTTCCGTAGGAAGACGGAGGTGGATCCTCGGTAGTGTATTGAAGTGGTGAGTAGTGGACTCGTGTGCGCAAAACCATTTCAAGTTGGAGTATCGTAGGATAGCCTAGCCAAGAGTCAAAGCTGGCTTGCTGCAGTAACTCCACCAACCCTTCTTGATACTATGCATGTATGTAGGATCTGATGTAAGTCTTGCTGAGTACCTTTGTACTCATGTTGCTATAATCTACATTTTTTTACAGAAGACGCTGCAACCCCCTCTGATGGGTTCTATGTAGACGTTGACATCAACGAGTAGGCTAAAGACCCAGGTGGTGACCCTGAGCTTGTGATGGACCACGTAGTATAGCTAGGCTTTCCAAGCCTCTTTTATTTTACTAGTTGTCTGTACTCAGACAATGTACTTCCGCTGCTGGTTTGTATGACTGTATGACTTGTATGTTGGGTCGTGAGACCCGTACCTTTGTGTATGTTATGTATGGCTCTCTGAGCCTTAAATAAAGTACTTGTGTCGTAGAGTCATGTTGTGATGCTTCGTTGTATTTGCACATATCAAGCATATTGTGTGTATGATTGAAATGCTTGGTATGTGTGGGATCTGACTATCTAGTTGTTTATCTTTAGTAGCCTCTCTTACCGGGAAATGTCTCCTAGTGTTACCGCTGAGCCATGGTAGCTTGCTACTGCTCTGGAACACTTAGGCTGGCCGGCATGTGTCCTTCTTCGTTCCTGTGTCTGTCCCTTTGGGGAAATGTCACGCTTTGAGTACCGGAGTCCTGTTAGCCCGCTACAGCCCGGTTTACCGGAGTCCTGCTAGCCCAGTGCTACAGCCCGGACCCATTTGCTGATGACCGACACGTTCGGAGCTGGGTCATGGATGCCTGTCCCTGTAAGTCTGTGCCACTTTGGGTTTACGACTAGTCATGTCAGCCCGGGCTCCTTATCATATGGATGGTAGCGACACTATCATATACGTGAGCCAAAAGGCGCAAACGGTCCCGGGCAAAGGTAAGGCGACTCCCGTGGGAATACCGTGCGTGAGGCCGCAAAGTGATATGAGGTGTTACCGGCTAGATCGATGTGACATCGAGTCGGGGTCCTGACACTGGACTAGAGAAACGTGGCGCTCCTGCGCTGCCCCTTCAACCTTTCTAAGCTTTCTTCCTCTTCTTCTAAGATCCACCATTAGGGTTTCAGTAGTTCTTCGGTGTTCTTCATTGTCCCTCGGTTTCTTCCTTTAGATCGTGTTGTTCTTGATCTGAATCTGACAGTGAAGGCGAACAACAGTAGTTTTAGCACCATTTCTAATTATAGAAGATATCCTTCTTTGTATAAGATCTCGCCTGAGCATATGTGTTCCTCTGCTGTCACGATTTTAGGTTTTAAAATTTATCCCCTTTTTTGAATTGCGGTAGATCCGAAATTATCACACCAACTTGTGAAACCTGTTTGTACAATACTTAGGAAATTATTCAGATCTGTTACTTCTGCACCATTGTAGGCGGTTTGTAGTTTTCATAAAATGATAATCTGTCAGGTACCCTTAGACCTCTTTATAAATGGCCAACGCATCCTTGACATAAAATTCCGGGTTATTGTGCGTATGGGTTTCAATTAGCTTTTCTGTCTTTAAACCGGACTATCTGCTTTAACCAAAAGCTTAAACCCGCCTTGGTTCTCTTTTCCGGCTTCCTGTTCAAATGGTCAAGACATTTTATGCTTGCAATTGGATCCCTTCCAGAGTTATCGAAGAGTAGTTGACTGGGTACATTTTCACTGGCGCTTTAGCAAAGAAGGAAACAATCCATTGGAGAGTCCCTGGTTTAGAGAATCCTCCTGAACCTCGGGATGGAGAAGTAGTTGTTTTTACTGATCATCTGAACTGAGGGTTCAGCCACCCGGGTCAAAATTCTTCCGGGATGTTCTTGCTTACCTGCAACTCCACCCTCAAGATATTGGGCCAAACTTTGTGTCCAATATTTGTGATTTCCAAGTGTTCTGTGAGGCCTATCTTCAAGAAGAACCCACAGTTGATTTGTTTAGAGATTTCTTTTATTTGAACCGTCGCACAGAATTCTAAGATGGACCCAACACTGAGCTTAGTGGGATGTCAATTCAAAAGAGGAGAGATGTCACCTTCCCCCATGCCAAGCTTCATAGTCATCCCAAGGACTGGAATCAGACTTGGTTTTACTGCAAAGACACATCTCCAACTAGCGAAAATCCTCTGCCGGGTTACCGCCCTCACCGTCTCAGTAATACTCATCCCTTCCCTCAAAGGCTGAGTGCTAAAGAATGGTCCACTTATGCGCCACAACTCTCCAAGCTCAGAGCCTTTATGGCTAACGGTTTAACATGTGTTGACTTCGTCCGCTGCTGGATATCATGGAGTGTTCTGCCCTTAAGCCGGCGCCCTAGTTTACTGTGTGAATACACGGGGGGCTTGAAAGTTCCTCAAAGTCACATTGATACTCAGCTGAAAGAAGATGAAGTTACTGAAGCTGTTAAGAAAATATTGAATGAACAAGAAGTTGTCTGCAGTCAAGTAGGGCTCAGTCCCTTCTGCACTTCTAATAAACCACCAGCTGTAAGAACTGCCTCACTGTTATCTTTAATCCGCCCTTCCTTTAAATGTTCCTTTAAAATTTGTTGTTCATCTGTGCAGGGTGACGATCCTTTCTGGAAGAGGAAGTCTCAAGATAAACCGTCCAAGCCCCAGGATAAACCGGCAAGAGCACCCCGCAGCAAAACTAAAGCTATAAAGAAATCAACAAAGAAGAAGACCGTCGAACCTTCTAATGCGGCCAATGATGACGAACTTGATAATCCGGACTCAGAGGTAGAATTAGATTCTCTTGGTTCTTTCTTCATACACCTCATTGACAATGATTATTATCAGGATGATGCGAAAGCTAGCCACGCTAGTGAAGTAGAGGTAATTGTTCTATCCTCCGATTCAAATCCTGTGCCAGTACCCAAAGTTCGTCGAGCAGTACGGAGAGTAAAACGTTCACACCCTCTTGCTCATTTGGATCCACACTTTTCTTTGAAGACACAGCAGCAAGAAGCTCGCCGCACAACCCGACAAAGTGGTCAAGTGGTTACCTCTTCCAGTTTACCTTATTCCCCGGTTCGCAAGCGTCGTCAAGAGGTCTCTTGTACTTCTAATAAACTTTATCCCAAGGCAGGTTACTTCTGATATCCTCTTAATCCGTCTGACTCGAATTATCAGGGTACTTCCAATTCCTCCTCCGGCGATTCATCGACTACCCAGATGCCTCCTCTCAAGACCGTCCCTGGGTAAGTATGGTAAACTTAGTTTTGCTCTCTTGCACCGGTTTATTATACTAACCGTTGTTTTGTTACTTGCAGTGCCAAACCTAGACTTAGCAAAAAAGCTAAGCTGACTACACCAACTGATGATAATCCGGCCACTAAACCGGAGAGGGCCTCAGAGTCTGTTGATCAAAATGCTGATATTAATCTAGATGACCCGGCACCTCAAGGCCAGGATACCTTTGCTAATCCACCAAAGACAAATCCTCCAAGCCCACGCGCTGATCCGCCAACCCCAGATGCCGATCCACCAAGCCTGGCAAAGGCCTCTGATAAACCTCCGAGCCCAAATAAGATAGCTAAAGGCACAACATATGATGTTGTGATTACTAGCTTTGCCATACCACTCCTGGCAACCCTGTCGCTTTATCAAAGCACAGTGCCAAAGAAGAATTTGCTGTTGCAGAAAAAAGGCAAGTGGAAGACTGATTTGTCTGGCTATGCTCATCTCAATGCTCAAGACATCCATTCTGGATATTTGAACCGGCTGTATACAAGTCGTGACTATGAAGCTGGTTTGGTAATTCTGATGAAAGGGCGATATGAGGTAAATATTTATTCCTTTGCATGTCCTTTTCCCTTAGAATCTCCTTCAATCATTAACTCCATTAGCCCCCAAGGGCCGGTTCATCAATATGAATGTGAACTGGGATTTGTACTAAGAGAACTTGATTTTGCTTGCGTAGCCCTTATAAACTGGTTTATGCCTTTAGGATAATCCGGTTTATCAGAATTCCTTTCAGTCATTAACATGATCTGGTTTATGAAGCATAATCTGATAACCTTGCATTGATTTGAGATGCATTAGCCCCCAAGTGCCAAGTATATAACGTGTTGTATGCTTGGGACTTAAAATATCATGACAATTGGTACAACGACTCGGTTTCGCCAGTGGATGACTCGCCATCTGAGTAGAAGGCCGTCTCACCGTTGGATGCCAGTTCAGATTCCGCACCATGGATGAATCCTACGAGCGAATGCTTCATGGCAGGCTGAACTCGGGCAGGACTCGCACACTGAGCCGTCTCAACGAGGTCGGTGGAGATGTCTGGCTCAGGGCCCGATTCGCCGATCTTGCCGATGAAAACGTGAATTCCGCCAAAGGGGACCCGGTACCTGTACTCAATTGAGCTGGCCTCGGGGCCCCAGCCTGCGCCGTCGATGTAGAGCTTGCCGCAACGACTCTTGGTCATCCGGCCAACTACGTATCCCTTGAGTCCTTCAAAGTTGCCCTTCAAGAACTTGAAACCATAGTGCGATAGACCCATGGTGGGCGCCAACTGTCGTGGAATTAACACGTCAGATGTCCTAGTGAGAGGACTTAGTCATGGAGCCATCGCAACGAGGTTAGATTAAAGGGGTTAAACCGGACAAAGGACACGGGGAATTTATACTGGTTCGGCCCCTTGCAGTGAAGGTAAAATCCTATGATCCAGTTGTGGTGGAATTTATGGGGTCTCGATGAGCAGGGAGCGAATCCGCTTTACCTATATCTCGAGTTATTGTCTCTTGTCCCTGAACAACCGCCGGGTCATCCCTTTATATACACAGGTTGACGCCCAGCGGTTTACAGAACACCGAGGCTGGCTCATACACGTGTCCGGCTCGGTTTCTACCTTTCCTAACTTACAACACAAGTTAAATATCTCATGACGGTTTACATTTATGGGCTCTAACCGTCTTTGGGCTTTGGGCCTCTAAGCTTCAATAATAAAGCGCCATATTCCTTGTCTTCATGGGCTTCAATACGGATGATCATAAACCGGACCCTCCTGGGAGTTTTATACTCAGTAGCTATATCCCCAACATGAGATATAATGTTTGATTCTTTGACCGTTCACCACCCTCAGACTTGTGCCTTCGAAGTTGTTGATTTTTATGGCACCGGAATGATAGACCTCCTCGATAACATAAGGACCTTCCCACTTAGAGAGAAGTTTTCCTGCAAGAAATTTTAAACAAGAGTTGAATAGCAACACATAATCACCTACGTTAAACTCACGCTTTTGTATTCTTTTGTCATGCCATCTTTTAACTTTTTCTTTGAACAGTTTGGCATTCTCATAGGCTTGGGTTCTCCATTCATCAAGGGAGCTAATGTCAAACAACCTCTTCTCACCGGCAAGTTTGAAATCATAATTGAGCTCTTTAATAGCCCAATATGCTTTATGTTCAAGTTCAAGAGGTAAGTGACATGCCTTTCCATAAACCATCTTATACGGAGACATACCCATAGGATTTTTATATGCAGTTCTACAGGCCCATAATGCATCATCAAGTTTCTTGGACCAATTCTATCTAGATCTATTAACAGTCTTTTGCAAAATTAATTTGAGCTCTCTATTGCTCAACTCTACTTGACCACTAGACTGTGGGTGATAAGGAGATGCAATTCTATGATTAACATCATACTTAGCAAGCATCTTACGGAAAGCACCATGAATAAAATGTGAACCGCCATCAGTCATAAGATATCTAGGGACTCCAAACCTAGGAAAAATAACTTCTTTAAGCATCTTAATAGAGGTGTTATGATCAGCACTACTAGTTGGAATAGCTTCTACCCACTTAGTAATGTAATCAACATCAACAAAAATATGTGTGTAACCATTAGAGGCAGGAAAAGGTCCCATATAATCAAAGCCCCAAATATCAAATGGTTCAATAACAAGAGAATAATTCATAGACATTTCTTGACGTCTACTAATATTACCAATTCTTTGACATTCATCACAAGACAAGACAAACTTACGGGCATCTTTGAAGAGAGTAGGCCAATAAAAACCGGATTGCAATACCTTAATTATGTGCAGTTCTATCTCCAGCGTGGTGTCCTCCATATGGTTCGGAGTGACACTTGCGTAGGATCTGATCCTGTGCATGCTCAGGTACACAACATCTAATAGCATCATCTACTCCTTTATAAAGGTGTGGGTCATCCCAGAAGTAATGTCTTAAATCATAAAAGAACTTTTTCTTTTGCTGGTATGTGAAGCTAGGTGGTATAAATTTAGCAACAATGTAATTAGCATAATCAGCATACCATGGAGCAGTACGAGAAGCATTAATGACCGCTAATTGTTTATCAGGAAAGCTATCATCAATATGCAGTGGCTCATCAAGAACATTCTCTAACCTAGACAAGTTGTCAGCAACGGGGTTCTCAGCTCCCTTTCTATCAATAATATGCAAATCAAATTCTTGGAGCAAGAGAACCCATCTAATAAGTCTAGGCTTAGCATCTTTCTTTTCCATAAGATATTTAATAGAAGCATGATCAGTGCGAATAGTAACTTTAGAATCAACAATATAAGGTATGAACTTATCACAAGCAAATACAACTGCTAAGAACTCTTTTTCAGTAGTAGCATAATTTCTCTGGGCAGTATCAAGAGTTTTACTAGCATACTGGATAACATTTAATTTCTTATCAACTCTTTGCCCTAGAGCACCTACGACATAATCACTAGCATCACACATAATTGCAAAGGGTAAATTCCAATCAGGTGGCTGAACAATAGGTGAAGTGATCAAAGCTTTCTTAAGTATTTCAAATGCTTCTACACAATCATCATCAAAGACAAAAGGATTATCTTTTTACAATAAATTAGTCAAAGGCCTAGATATTTTAGAAAAGTCCTTAATGAACCTCCTATAAAAACCGGCATGACCAAGGAAACTTCTTATACCTTTAATGTCCTTGGGACATTGCATCTTTTAAATAGCATCAACTTTAGCTTTATCAACTTCAATACCTTTCTCAGAAATATTATGCCCCAAGACAATGCCTTCATTAACCATAAAGTGGCACTTTTCCCAATTCAAGATGAGATTAGTGTCTTCACATCTCTGCAAAACTCGATCAAGGTTGCTCAAGCAATCATCAAAAGAGGATCCATAAACGGAGAAATCATCCATCAATACCTCACAAATCTTTTCACAAAAGCCAGAGAATATAGACATCATGCATCTTTGAAAGGTAGCAGGTGCATTACATAAACCAAAATGCATACGTCTGTAAGCAAAAGTACCGAAAGGGCAAGTAAAAGTAGTTTTTGATTGATCCTCCACTGACACAGGTATTTGAGAGAAACCAGAATAACCATCTAGAAAGCAGAAATGTGTATGTTTGGATAGTCTTTCTAGCATTTGATCAATAAAAGGTAAAAGGTAACGATCTTTCTTAGTAGCTTTATTTAATTTACAGAAATCAATTACCATCCTATAACCTGTAATAATTCTTTGTGGGATCAATTCATCTTTATCCTTAGGAACAACAGTAATAGCTCCCTTTTTAGGTACGCAATGGACAAGACTTACCCAATCACTATCAGCAACGGGATAAATTATACTTGCCTCAAGGAGCTTTAGTATCTCTTTTCTTACCACTTCTTTCATCTTAGGATTTAACCGTCGTCGAGGATCTCTAACTGGTTTGGCATCTTTCTTCAATTTAATTTTGTGTTGGCATAGAGTGGGACTAATGCCCTTAAGATCATCCAAAGTATATCCAATAGCAGCACGGTGCTTCTTCAGAGTTTTCAATAATCTTTCCACTTCTTGCTCTGAAAGGTTAGCACTAATAATAACAGGATATATCTTCTTTTCATCAAGATAAGCATATTTAAGATTATAAGGTAATGGTTTGAGCTCAAACACGGGATCACCCTTGGGTGGAGGGGGATCCCTTAGGATTTCATCAGGTAAGTTGTTTTTCAGAATAGGACCCTGTTGAAGGAATACTTCATCTATTTCCCTTATTTCATTCATAAACTTATCATTTTCATGGTCTAGCAAATATTGTTCTAACGGATCAGTAGGAGGCACGGCAATAGAAGCAAGACCAATAATCTCATCCTTACTAGGTGATTCTGTATCATGGGGTTGTCTATGAAACTTAGCAAAATTAAACTCATGAGACATATCCCCTAAGCCAATTGTAACAATATCCTTTTCACAATCAATCCTAGCATTAATAGTATTCAAGAAGGGTCTACCAAATATAATGGGAAAAAAGTCATCTTATGGGGAACCAAGAACAAGAAAATCAGCAGGATATTTAACTTTCCCACACAAGACTTTGACATCTCTAACAATCCCAACTGGCTTAATGGTATCCCTATTGGCAAGCTTAATAGTAACATCAATACCTCCTAACTAAGCGGGTATAATATCATGCATAATTTCTTTATATAAGGAAAAGGGTATTGCACTAGCACTAGCACGCATATCACATAAGCTATGATAACAATGATCTCCTATTTTAACAGAAATAATAGGCCTGCCTACAACAGGTCTATGTATCTTAGCATCTGGTCTAGCAATATTAGCAGTTTCACCACAGACGTAAATAACATGCACATCTAAATTATCTTTAACCATAGCAATACTAGGTTCAACTTTAATTTGCTCAGGAGGTGTGTAAGTTCTAGTATTACTCTTACGAACAACAGTTGAAGCTTTAGCATGATCCTTTATCCTTACAAGAAAAGGTGGTTTCTCAACATAAGTAGTAGGAACAATAGGATCATTATAAGTGATAGTCTTTTCTTCAACTGTAATAGGTGCAACTACTTTTACTTCAGTGAGAGGATTATATTTAAACCAATTCTCCTTAGGGAGATCAATGTGAGTAGCAAAATATTCACAAAAAGCAGCTACAATCCCAGAGTCAAGTCCATATTTAGCGCTAAATCCACGAAAGGTATCGGTATCCATAAAAGATTTAACACAATCAAACTTAGGTGTTATACCTGACTCCTTACCATCGTCGGAACCCCAATCTTCAGAGTTGCGTTTAATTCTTTCCAGTAAATCCCACTTGAATTCAGTAGTCTTAAGAATATAAGAACCAGCACAGGAAGTATCGAGCATGGTGCGATCATTGAGAGAAAGCCGAGCATAAATTTTCTGAATAATCATTTCTCTTGAGAGCTCATGATAGGGGCATGAATATAACATTGACTTAATCCTCCCCCAAGCTTGAGCGATGCTTTCTCCTTCGCGAGGCCAGAAATTATATACTCCCTCCGTCCCAAAATAAGTGACTCAAAAGTGAATCAACTTTGTACTAAATTTAGTACAAAGTTTAATCATTTTTGAGTCACTTATTTTGGGATGGAGGAACTATGTAATTACGATCAGGATGAACAAGATGCATAGGATAAAAACTCTGGTGAAATTCCAACTTCAATCGTTTATAGTTCCAAGATCCCGTATCATCACATAGCCTATACCATGTCAATGCATCTCCCTTCAAAGATAAAGGGAAGACCTTCCTCTTAACAACATCATTAGGAATACCTGCAAGCTTAAATAATCCACAAACTTCATCCACAAAGATAAGGTGTAAATCGGGATGCAATGTTCCATCTCCTGCAAAGGGATTAGCTAGCAGTTTCTCTATCATACCCGAAGGAATCTCCAAGTAAACATTTTCAGTAGGTTCAGTAGGTTGAGGAGCAACTCTTTGCTCTACTGGTCGGGGTGAAGATGCCCCAAACAAGCCCCTCAAAGGATTAGTTTCCATAGTAACAAGTGACAAAAAAAATTAGCACACGATATAAATGTTTCCTTACCAAGTTCCACTCACCAAAGGCGCTTCACTCCCCAGCAACGGTGCTAGAAAAGAGTCTTGATAAGCCACAAGTATAGGGGATCGATCATAGTCTTTTCGATAAGTAAGAGTGTCAAACCCAACGAGGAGCAGAAGGAAATGACAAGCGGTTTTCAGTAAGGTATTCTCTGCAAGCACTGAAATTGTTGGTAACAGATAGTTTTTGTGATAAGATAATTTGTAACGGGAAACAAGCAATGAAAGTAAATAAAGTGCAGCAAGGTGGCCCAATCCTTTTTGTAGCAAAGGACAAGCCTAGACAATTTCTTATAATGAGAAAAGCGCTCCCGAGGACACATGGGAATTATCGTCAAGCTAGTTTTCATCACGCTCATATGATTCGCGTTCGGTACTTTGATAATTTGATATGTGGGTGGACCGGTGCTTGGGTACTGCCCTTTCTTGGACAAGCATCCCACTTATGATTAACCCCTAATGCAAGCGTCTGCAACTACAAAAGAAGTATTAAGGTAAACTGTCGGTGTCAAAACCGGCAGATCTCGGGTAGGGGGTCCCGAACTGTGCGTCTAGGCGGATGGTAACAGGAGACGAGGGACACGATGTTTTTACCCAGGTTCGGGCCCTCTTGATGGAGGTAAAACCCTACGTCCTGCTTGATTAATATTGATGATGTGGGTTACAAGAGTAGATCTACCACGAGATCAAGGAGGCTAAACACTAGAAGCTAGCCTATGGTATGATTGTTGTTTGTCCTATGGACTAAGGCCATCCGGTTTATATAGACACCGAAGAGGGCCAGGGTTACACAGAGTCGGTTACAAAGGTAGGAGATCTACATATCCGTATCACCAAGCTTGCCTTCCACGCCAAGGAAAGTCCCATCCGGACACGGGACGAAGTCTTCAATCTTTTATCTTCATAGTCTTGGAGTCTGGCCGATGATGATAGTTTGGCTATCCGGACACCCCCTAGTCCGGAACTCCCTCAGTAGCCCCTGAACCAGGCTTCAATGACGACGAGTCTGGCACGCATATTGTCTTCGGCATTGCAAGGCAGGTTCCTCCTCCGAATAATTCATAGAAGATTGTGAACACCAGGATAGTGTCCGGCTCTGCAAAATAAATTCCACATACAACCGTTGAGAGAATAATATTACACAAGTTCAATCTGCTGACGTATTTTGTGGCGTAATGTCACACCACTACCAAGCCTTCAAATTGTTTTTATTGTTCCATCTCAGCGCGTTTAGCGAGGCGGTTTCCTTGGCACGTCTTGTCGAAGCAGAGATCGTGTTCCCCTTATTCCGGGATTCCCATCAATACGGACGTGGGTAACCCAACCGCGCCATCAATCGTGACGCTTGTGGGATAAGCGAGTTTTACCACGCCGGTGGGGACGCGTGTTTCTGTCCGCCCATATAAGGGGATAAAGATCCAACCTTTTTATCTGTGCCTTCTTCCTCCTTGGCTTATCCATCTCTGCGAACTCGAGCTCTAGCGCCCAAGCCTGCACATCTCACCTCAACCTTCACCAAATATGTCCGGAGCGGGAGGCAAGTGGATGGCCTCCTCCGTCACGGAGGGGCATATCCAGAAGCTGCGCAGCGCCGGATACATGTCCAGCGACATCGCGCATCGGCTCCCCGAAGAGGGAGAGCTCATCCCCACCCCTAGGCCCCATGAGAGGGTAGTATTCCTTCCCCATTTCCTCCGCGGACTAGGCTTCCAACTTCATCCCTTTGTCCGGGGGCTCATGTTCTACTACGGCCTAGATTTCCATGATCTGGCCCCGAATTTTATTCTCAACATCTTGGCGTTTATCGTCGTGTGCGAGGCCTTCCTCTGCATCCAGCCCCACTTCGGCTTGTGGCTCAAGACCTTCAGTGTCAAGCCGAAGGTTGTGAAGGGCAGCCAAGCGGAGTGCGGAGGCGCCATGGTGGGCAGGATGTCCCACGTTACCTGGCTGGAGGGCACCTTTGTGGAAACCATCAAGGGGTGGCAATCGGGGTGGTTCTACATCACCGAGCCGCGTGATCCCGAATGGGCAGCGGCCCCCGAATTCAGATCCGGCATCCCCACATGGCTCACCTCCTGGAAAGAGAGCGGCCGGATTTGGGGCGATCCGGAGGAGCTGACCGGACTCCAAGCCTGCGTCCAAAAGCTGGTGGACAAGAAGCTCAAGCTTGTCAACATAGTCCAGGCCATGCTCATCCACCAGATTCTCCCGTGCCAACGACGGGGCTTCAATATGTGGGAGTTCGATCTGGCGCAGCACTAGACTTTGAATGGGCTCTTCGACACTACGTATGAAGAGGTCTGGAAGGTGCTGTTCAAGGGCGCCGAGGCTCCCGCATCTGCTACCGAAGATCGCGGATTCAGCTCGCAGCGTCCAGCTGATGAGGTAAGTGATATTGTCCTTTACGGGACGCTTGTTATTCATAGTTTGACTCTATGCGGGATCTAAACTCCCTTTCTTTTGACAGGACTGGCTGAAGAAGGCCGCACAGGCTATCTGTCCGGCCCCATTGCCAGAGGACCCAGCTGACGCCCGCCTAACGGGGCTGCTGGCTCCGGCACCCCACGTGGTGCCGGAGAAGAAGGCCAACAAGAAGGCCACGGGGACTCGGAAGAGTTCCCGTTTTCAGGTGCTATCGGATGATGAGTCCGAGGCCGACTCCTCCCACCAAGGCGAGGAGGAGAAGAAGAAAGCCTCTCCCCCAGCGGGGGGAGGGAAAAAAAGGAAGGCCTCCCCAACAAGGGAGGCCGAAGGGTCCAAGAGGGGAAAAACTCTTCCCCCGGACTGTTCCACCAACGCCAGTGACGACGACGAGGACTGGCCTCCAAGGGCCAAGCCTCTGGCGAGATCGTAAGTATCCGGACTCCCGAATAACTTCAAGGTTTTCGTTTTCTGCCACATTATGTCTTTCTAATGCCGCATACAACCCTGCAGTCCACCTAAGGATGATCTCCCCACTTCGTCGAGCGGGTCCTTAAGGGCGTCGGATATGGATTCTCTTCCGTCTGCCTCCACCCCCCCGTGATGCGGACGATGCCGAGGTGGGATCCTAGGAAGGGACCCACCAGGAGGAGAGGGCCCCGGAGGTGTCACAGGACAACCTCCCGGACTTTGCACCGGACTCAGCCCCGGAACCCATAGTGGCTCCGGAGTCCGGCAGGCGACCCCTTTGTAAGAAGGGCAAGACCGCGACGCTGGCTACCTCCGTCCAACCGGAGGTGCCAGATAATTTGCTAGAGGCTCTCAATAGCGCCTCTATTGAAGAGGAACACCGCACTGTTATGAGTGCGGTGATTCAGAAAGTTTAGCTCGCCAAGAACGGGCTGACCGAAGCCTGCAGCAGCCTTCTAACAGGCTTTGAGGTCAGAATTTCAATATATGTAAAATGGTACCGCATAGACAGTAGCCCCTGATGCTCGGTTCGGTGTTCGGAAAGAAAAGCCAGACTGAGGATCTTTAGAAAGATAAACGCAGGAGTCATGAAAATATGTCAATATGGGATTGCAGGCTGTGCTGCTGACCTCTGCCGCACTGACTGCGGAGGTTAAAACTTTGAAGGAAAACCTCGAGTGGTCCGAGAACGAGCTCGTCCATGCCAAGAAGCAGCTCGAGGAAAAATAAGGTGAGTAATACCTTATGAAAATTGTACCTTACAGAAAAGGATTTGGTTGCAAGAAAAATGACAAGGATAACTGGGGTATTGCAGGGGCCACTAACGAGGTGGCGACCCTGAAGGAGGCGGTGGCCGCGGCCGAACGCAATGCTGCTACGGAGTGCACCGAGCGAGAGAAACAGGAGGCGCGGGTGGCGGAGGTACAGAAAGAGCTCCAGGATCTCGTGAAGAAACATGAGAGCCTGGAGCGTGACTCGAAGACTCGAGAGTCTGAGCTTGCAACAGCTCTTAAGAGTGCCAAAACTGCTAAGGCCGAAACCTACAAGGCCCTCCAGGAGATAGAGGCGGTGAAGAAAATAGCAGCGGGTAAGGCATTTTTCATGCAAAGTAAGCATGTGAGTGTTAATTACCTGTTGCTTACCCGAATTCGGAGCTCTCCAGGAGCGTTCGCAGATCTTCCCCGCAGCGTGTCTGATGTTGCCGCATTCTACCGGGCCGAGGAGGGGAGCTCAACGGAGAAGGTCTTCTGGTCTCAGTTCGGCTGTGGCCTAAGCGACCAGCTGAAGCAGCTGGTCGAGCTCCACAAGGCGGCCGAACAGGCCATGAAGGGCCTCATAGTTCAGCTGTGGCCTAAGGAGGCTATGCCTGGGAGCTACTTCGGCCTGGTGCGGCGACTGGTGGACGCGTGCCCGTGGGTTGAAGTTATCAAGCACTCCGCCTATATCGAGGGTGCGCGTCGGGCCCTTGCCCGCGCAAAGGTGCATTGGGGCAAGATGGATGCCCAGAAGCTTGTGAGGGACCCCCCACCAGAGGGCAAGGAGCATCGCACGCCCGAGATGTATTATAGGAGTGTGCTGAAGGGCGCCCGCACTATTGCGGGTGAGTGCTCCAAAGATGTAATATTTGAGTAGACTCGCATTTTGTTATCATGTGTGATGAAAACTTGGTTCATATGCGCTAAGCAACGCTTGTTAATTTAAAATATTACCTTCTGTGCGGCTGTTTATCAAATCTGAGAGATGGCAAGTCGTCGGCTTCAGCCCCCATGCCACGAGTGCTGGGGTGTTCGGGATAAACTCGAGCGCTCTTGTTCCCATTTGTGGGTCCATCTAGGGAGGCGCTCAACGCAACGAACAAGGCAACCGGACTTATAATGCTTGAACACTCTCACTTAGCCATAGAATTCTATAATTTTAAATTTCGGCGAAGCCCCTAGTTTTCGGAAGGCCGAATTTGGGGCGCTATCCACGCCTTGGCCAGACAGAATCCGGCTCCTCACTCGAAGCGGCATAAGTCTTTAGGGACTCGCAAAGAACCTCTCGAACAGCGACCAGCTCTCGCCTCATCATGACGGTGAGTTTTAGCTTTCTCCACTGAGGCGTTAACCCAGCTCAACTGGGGCGCAATCGCAGTGGTTCTCCCAGTGCTACCTTAGCCGATAAAACGGAACGTAAGGTACCAAAACATAGGAGCCAGGCAAACCCAACTATTGACCCAAGAACATGATTCGGAGCCGATGCATATAATGCTATAAGTTCGGGGTGCCGCACTTGTGTAAGTGTTCGGACTTATCACACCTTAACGCGGGAAACATAATCCCCTGGTGTATTCAGCCGTACCAAAACGTACGGATGCAACATGTCATAGATGAACATATGTGTTAAGAAAGAAATGCAATTAGAAGCAAAAATATGCTGCATTGATTTATTCAATAAAAACTGCTGTAAGTGCAGGACGATACAAGTGGTGCGGTAAGCAAGGGATGGGACTGTTTAACATGTCCCCCTCCAGGAGTAGGCTACGGAGTAATGCATAAAACAAATTTAATGCTCATAATGGAGACCACCTGGATTTTCGTTGTAGCCTTTCTCCTTCCCTGGCTGTTGTATCGTGGGTTCGGCATGTCTGCTGCCGGACATGGCCTCTGACGAACGGAGTCCTGTGGGTAAAAAATAAAGGGAAAAAAAGAAACGACACACTTAAGAGCCCCTGGTGCAGTTGAGCCGCAGTCTGGGCTTATCGTGGTCGAGCCGCAGTCTGGGCTTATCGTGGTCGAGCCCCTTGCCCCATGCCCATGGTATCTTCAGAGCGTAATGGAGTACGCAAAGGGTCTGTCTTAATGTTTTACAGGGGTTGGGGTTGGGGCCGCACTGCTACGCGTGCTCGGAACGTGCCAGGTGGTCGTGTTGTAGGTTACTCCGGGCACGCTTAGCTGTGTCCGGCCGCTTAGCAGCCGGACTCGAGAATTGCCTTAAAAGGCTGCTTTGTACTTCTACCGCGAGAGCCTCCGTATGTTCCTCTGTTCGGAGGGAGCGTTCAATGTTTCCGTTGACCGTGATGACTCCTCTAGGGCCTGGCATCTTGAGCTTGAGGTATGCATAGTGCGGCACCGCATTGAACTTTGCGAACGTGGTACGTCCAAGCAAGGCATGATAGCTCTGCAGAACGGGACTATGTCGAAGATTAACTCCTCGCTTCGGAAGTTATCCGGGGATCCGAAGACCACTTCCAGTGTAACTGAGCCTGTACAATTGGCTTCTACACGTGGTATGACGCCTTTAAAGGTCGTTTTGGTAGGTTTAATCCTTGAGGGGCCTATGCCCATTTTGCGCACCGTGTCCTGATAAAGCAGGTTTAGGCTGCTGCCGCCGTCCATCAGGACTCTGGTGAGATGAAATCCATCTACGATTGGGTCTAGAACCAATGCAGCGAACCCACCATGACGAATGCTGGTGGGGTGGTCCCTTCGGTTAAAGGTGATCGGGCAAGAGGACCATGGATTGAACTTCGGGGCAACTGGCTCCATCGCATATACATCCCTGAGTGCACGCTTCCGCTCCCTTTTGGGTATGTGCGTGGCATATATCATGTTCACCGTCCGCACCTATGGGGGGAAACCCTTCTGTCCTCTATTGTTCGGCGGTCGGGTCTCTTCCTCGTCGTCGCTATGTAGCCCCTTGTCGCTGTTTTCGGCAATTAACTTGCCTGCCTGCTTGAACACCCAACAGTCCCTATTGGTGTGGTTAGCTGGCTTTTCAGGGGTGCCATGTATCTGGCACAAGCGGTCGAGAATTCGGTCCAAATTGGACGGACCCTGAGTTGTTCTTTTGAATGGCTTTTTCCGTTGACCGGGTTTAGAGCCTCTGAATCCGGCATTGACTGCCGTATCCTCACTGTTATCGCCGTTAATGCGGCGTTTGTTTTTGTAGCGACGCGACCTACCACTACAGTCCTTGATATCCGGACTGCCAGAATTTTTGTTGAGGTTGTTGCTGCATGCTAGCCAGCTGTCCTCACCCGCACAGAAGCGGGTCATGAGTGATGTAAGGGCTGCCATGGATTTCGGCTTTTCCTGTCCTAGGTGCCGGGCAAGCCACTCGTCGCGGATGTTATGCTTGAAGGCCGCGAGAGCCTCGGCATCCGGACAGTCGACGATTTGGTTTTTCTTGGTTAAGAACCGTGTCCAGAATTGTCTGGCCAATTCATCTGGCTGCTGAATTATGTGGCTTAGGTCATCTACATCTGGTGGTCGCGCGTAGGTGCCTTGGAAGTTATCCAGAAATGCGGCTTCCAGGTCCTCCCAACTCCCGATTGACTCTGCTGGCAAGCTGTTAAGCCAGTGCCGGGCTGGTCCTTTAAGTTTGAGTGGGAGATATTTGATGGCGTGGAGATCGTCTCCGCGGGCCATGTGGATGTGAGGAGATAGTCCTCGATCCAGACCGCGGGGTCTGTTGTGCCATCATAAGATTCAATATTGACAGGTTTAAACCCTTCTAGGATTTGATGATCCATTACCTCATCTGTGAAGCACAGTGGGTGTGCGGCGCCTCTATACTGGGCAATATCACGACGGAGCTCAAAAGAGCTTTGTCTGTTGTGTTCGGCCCGGCCGTACTTACTGTGTCCGGGGTGACGGTGATCGTCACGTATCGTGGGGCGCCCATGTGATCCATAGATCGATCTTGATTGTCTTGCCTTATCCTCCAATATGTCGCGCAGGTCCGGAGTGTTCCCTTGTGGCCTTGTGCTTTTCGAGCGATGCCGGGGTACGGGTCTAGTGAAGGGCCTTGAGGCCTCTCTGTCGCGACCACGGGGTGGTCGATCAACCGTATTGTCTCCTGGTGAAGCGGGATCATATGCCTCCACCTCTAATCGGGGGAGTAGCTTACGTTTGGGGTAGCTTTTGGAGGGGCGTTCGAGTTCATGCTCTTCGGCCGCGAGGACTTCGGTCCATCTGTCGGCTAGCAGATCATGATCAGCTCTAAGCTGCTGCTGCTGCTTTTTCTTGAGGCTGTTTGCCGTGGCCATAAGCCTGCATTTGAAACGCTCCTGTTTGACGGGATCCTCAGGCACGACGAATTCGTCGTCGTCAAGGCTTGCCTCGTCTCCGGAGGGAGGCATATAGTCCTCTACCTCTTCTTAGGCCGCTCTCTCATGAGGGCTGGCATCCCCCTCCTCCTGTGTTGGATCTTGCTAGAGTGGGTTGTCTTCGGCGCTATCCGGTGTATTATTGTCTCCGGTGCCAGAATCCTCATTCTTGCTATGGCGGGATTTAGAGCGGCGCCGCTGACGCCGGTGCTTGGGCTGTTTCTTGGAGGGGTCATCCTCCGCTATTCCTTCGCCGTTCCCATCCTTTGGGATATCCACCATGTATATGTCGTATGAAGAGGTGGCTTTCCAGTGTCCGGTGGGCGCTGGTTCTTGGTCGTATCCGGCATCGTTGTCCATACCGTCGATGTCCTCAGAGTGGTAATCTAGCATGTCGGTTAGATCGTCGACAGTGGCTACCAAGTGGGTGGTGGGTGGGCTCTGAATTTCTTCGTTGTACGCATCCCAACCGTCCTGGCCGCAGTCCGGCCAGGCCTCTCCAGGCATCCAAACTCAAGATGTCGCCAAAAGGTGAGTGTTGAAAGATGTCCGCCGCGGTGAACTCCATGATCGGCGCCCAATCGGATTCGACTGGAGGGGGCGCGGGAGGTCCGGAGTCCGGCAAGGAGTCTGGCACCTCGGAGTCATGAGCTTCATGGGGGACAAGATCGGTGTTCGGCTCTATCGCCGTAGGGGTTGCAGCCCCCGAGGTGGTGTCTAGCCATCCATCCTTGGTCTGCGCAGCCGGCTCCGAGTCGAAGATCGGAGCGGGTTCGAGTGCGGCCTCCAGGGTACTGTCCGGCTGCAGAGCTAAATCATGCCCATCGTGGTAGTACGGCACGCTTGGCTGTGGCTCGAATCCGTCGAGGATCAAGTCCCCACGGATGTCAGCCGTGAATTTCAAACTTCCAAATCTGACCTGACGGCCAGGGGCATAGCCTTCGATCTACTCCAGCTGGCCAAGCGAATCGGCCCGCAGTGCGAAGCTGCCGAATACGAAGATCTGTCCGGGGAGGAAGGTATCACCCTGGACTGCATCGTCGTTGATGATCGAAGAAGCCATCGAGCCTATCGGTGACGACCCAGAGGAACTCTCAATGAAAGCACCAATATCGGTGTCAAAACCAGCGGATCTCGGGTTGGGGGTCCCGAACTGTGCGTCTAGGCGGATGGTAACAGGAGACGAGGGACACGATGTTTTTACCCAGGTTCGGGCCCTCTTGATGGAGGTAAAACCCTACGTCCTGCTTGATTAATATTGATGATGTGGGTTACAAGAGTAGATCTACCACGAGATCAAGGAGGCTAAACCCTAGAATCTAGCCTATGGTATGATTGTTGTTCGTCCTATGGACTAAGGCCATCCGGTTTATATAGACACCGGAGAGGGCAGGGTTACACAGAGTCGGTTACAAATGTAGGAGATCTACATATCCGTATCGCCAAGCTTGCCTTCCACGCCAAGGAAAGTCCCATCCGGACACGGGACGAAGTCTTCAATCTTGTATCTTCATAGTCTTGGAGTCCGGCCGATGATGATAGTTCGGCTATCCGGACAGCCCCTAGTCCGGAACTCCCTCATAAACCTAACCATAGCATGAAACTAGTGGATCCAAATCAGCCCCTTACGAAGCAACGCATTAACTAGGGTTTAAGCTTCTGTCACTCTAGCAACCCATCATCTACTTATTACTTCCCAATGCCTTCCTCTAGGCCCAAATAATGGTGAAGTGTCATGTAGTCGACATTCACATAACACCACTAGAGGAGAGACAACATACATCTCGTCGAAATATCCAACGAATACCAAATTGACATGACTACTAATAGCAAGACTTCACCCATGTACTCAGGAACAAACGTAAGTACTCACAAAGCATATTCATGTTCATGATCAGAGGAGTATTGATATGCATTAAGGATCTAAACATGATCTTCCACCAAGTAAACCAATTAGCATCAACTACAAGGAGTAATCAACACTACTAGCAACCCACAGGTACCAATTTGTGCTTTTGATACAAGATTGGATACAAGAGATGAACTAGGGTTTTGAGAGGAGATGGTGCTAGTGAAGATGTTGATGGAGATTGACCCCCTCCCAATGAGAGGATCGCTGGTGGTGATGATTTCCCCCTCTCGGAGGGAAGTTTCCCTGGCTGAACAGCTCCGCCTGAGCCCTAGATTGGTTCTGCCAAGGTTCCGCCTCGTGGCTGCGGAGTTTTGTCTCGTAAGCTTGATTATGATTTTTTCCAGGGTAAAAGCCTTCATATAGCAGAAGATGGGCACCGGAGGGCCACCAGGGGGCCCAGGAGACAGGGGGTGCGCCCAGTAGGGGGGCACGCCCCCCACCCTCCTGGACAGGGTGTGGGCCCCCTCTGGTAGTTTCTTCGCTCAGTAATTCTTATTAATTCCAAAAGTAACTTCCAGGGAGTTTCAGGATTTTTAGAGCTGTGTACAATAGGTTTCCAATATTTGCTCCTTTTCCAGCCAGAATCCCGGCAGCCGGCATTCTCCCTCTTCATGATAAACCTTGTAAAATAAGAGAGAATAGCCATAAGTATTGTAACATAACATGTAATAACAACCCATAATGCAATAAATATTGATATAAAAGCATGATACAAAATGGACGTATCACGCACCCCAGTGTTCGAACCTCAAGGGTTTTGTCGGAACCCTAAATCCGACATTTGGCACGCCGGGTAGGGGTGCGCCAGAGCTTTTCCTTCCGTCGACTAGCACTCCGCCCACACCGCGCTTCGCCCTCATGGCGGACATCGCGCTTCCGGCTCCGGCGACCGGCGCCAGCGCTGAGGCCAGGGGGCTCCGAGCCTTGGCCCCCGCCTTATAGAAGGTGCAGTGGCCGCCCAAGTTCAAGCCAGAGATGCCGCCGGGCTACGACGGCGCGACGGACCCGGTGGTTTTCCTGCCAGCGTACGAGGAGGCCGTCCTCAAGGCCGGGGGCGACGACAAGGTCATGGCCAACTGGCTTCCCATGGACCTTACTGGCGTCCCGCACGCATGGGTTCTCAACCTGCCGGCATCTTCTGTGGCCTCCTGGGAGGAGCTGTGCGACCTCTTCCTCGCCCACTACACGGCGTCGGTGCCCCCGATCATCTTAGCTCTCCTGGGCGGCTCGTAGGCGCCACCCTCAGACCGCCACGCCAAGCCGTTCTTTCACCAGATCAACATCGCCCTCGCACGGCAAGGAGCTCCCCCGGGTTGGGTGGCGCCCAAGGCCGACCTGACCTTCGACTCGGAAGACCACCCCGTCACCACCACCTGCTTGGGTGTGCTCCCGATGCTCTGCACGCCCACCATCTTCCAAGTGGCCATCACCAAAACCCTCATCGACGATGGTGTCGGCCTCAACATGCTCTCGGTGGAGGCCTTCAGCCTCCTCCACGTACCGCTGGAGCGGCTCCGACCCAGCAAGCCCTTCTCAGGCGTCGGAGGCAGTTCCTCCAGTCCCCTGGGGCAGATCCGCCTTCCCGTGACCTTCGGCACCTACCACAACAACCGCATGGAGCTGGTCAACTTCGACATTGCTTTCATCAGCCTCCCGTACAATGCCATCCTCGGATACCCTGCCCTGGCCCAGTTTATGGCAGCAACCCATCCGACCTACAACCTCATGAAGATGCCCTGGAGTAAGGGCGTCCTCACCATAGCTGGAGATACCAAGGAGGCTCTTATAGTGCTCAAGCTTGCCCTCAAGGCCGCCACGGCGGCGCAGCCAGCCGACGCGGACGCCTCCAAGGCCAAGGAAGGTGCACCAACCAAAAATAAGCAGTTTTTCACTCAAGATAAGGCGGAGACCAAGAAGGTGTCAGTTGTGGAAGATGGGTCCTCGGGAGCCACCTTCACCATAGGTGCCGACCTCGACCCCGACCAAGAGAAGGCATTGGTGAAATTCTTGCGCTCAAACAAGGAGGTGTTCGCATGGGAACCCAAGCAGCTAGTGGGGGTCCCAAGGGAGGTGATTGAGCATCACCTGAATGTGTGCCCCAATGTACGCCCTGTGAAGCAGAAGGCGAGGCGGCAGTCCACGGAGAAGAAGGCCTTCATCGTCCAAGAAACCCGCAGGCTGGAGGCAGCATGTGTTATTCGCGAGGTTCGCTACCCCGAACGGATGGCGAACCCCGTTGTCGTGCCAAAAAAGGGAGGAAAGGAGCGCATGTGCGTAGACTTCACCAACCTCAACAAAGGCATGCCCCCAAGATCCGTTCCCGCTTCCCCGCATCGACCAGATCGTCGACTCCACCGCCGAGTGCGACCTGCTGTGTTTCCTGGATGCGTTTTTGAGTTATCACTAGATCAAGATGGTTGTGGAAGACGTAGAGAAGACAACCTTCCTGACCCCATGTGGGGTATACTGCTACACTTGCATGCCGTTCGGGTTGCGCAACGCGGATGCAACCTTCCAACGGCTGATGCACATTGCCTTGGGCCGGCAGCTCAGGAAAAACGCCGAGGCTTACATCAATGACATTGTGGTGAAATCTCGGGAGGCAAGGACCTTGATCCAGGACTTGGAGGAGACCTTCACGAGCCTTTGCCAGGTAGACCTGTGACTCAACCCGGAGGAGTGCGTGTTCGGCGTCCCTTCTGGCAAGCTGCTGGGCTTCCTCGTGCCTCACAGGGGGATCGAGGCCAACCCTGAGAAGGTCAAGGTGATCAAAGACATGAGTCTGCCACAAACCCTCAGAGAAATGCAAAAGCTCACCGGTCGCGTGACTGTGTTAGGACGCTTCATCTCCAAGCTGGGGGAGCGCGCCCTACCATTCTTCAAGCTGATGAAGAAAAAGGGCCCATTTGAGTGGACACAGGAGGCCGACCAAGCGTTTCAAGACCTCAAGAAATACCTGACCAGCCCTCCCATGATGGTGGCGCTGCGCCCTCTCGATCCCCTGGTGCTCTACCTTGCCGCCACTCCCTACTCCACCAGTGCAGCCCTGGTGGTGGTTCGGGAGGAGCGCCAGGCTAAGGCCGCGTCCCGCCTAGCCACGGCCTCAGCCGGGGTGACACAAGACCAGGAAAGCCTCGCGAGGACCACGACAATGGCAGCAGGGGACCAAGCTTAGCAGGAAGATGCCCCCAGGGCTAAAGGGGCCCCACCAAGCGACCAGGCGCTGGGGGCTCCATTATCTCAGGAAGCGCCTCAACCTCCGGAATACGCAGGCCACGTCAGCGCACCCACCCTCATCGAGCATCCGGTGTACTTCGTCAGCACAGTGTTGCGGGATGCATGAGCATGGTAAGCCATGCCTTAGAAGCTCTTACTCGCGCTCTTGGTGGCCTCGCGTAAGCTGCGGCACTACTTTCAAGGTCACCCCATGAAGGTCGTCTCGGCCTACCCATTGGAAAGGGCACTCAGGAGCCCCAACTTCGCTGGGAAAGTTGTCGAATGGAACATCGAGCTGCAGGCGTTTCAGTTGGAGTTCAGCACAACCAGGGTCATCAAGAGAGCCGCACTTGCTGATTTCGTGGCTGAGTGGACGGACGCACCAGAGCTCAAGATGGGCAAGGATCGGTCTCTCTCCCAAGGAAGTGAGGCACCGGATGGCTGGTTCATGTATTTCGATGGTGCCTTCTCGTGGCAAGGCGCGGGGGCTAGTGCTGTGCTTATATCACCCACTCAGGACAAGCTCTACTATGCCTTACAGCTCTGCTTCTAGCAGGGGCGAGAAGGTCTCCAACAACATAGCAGAATACGAGGGCCTCATAGCGGGCCTGAAAGCTGCAGCAGTACTGGGAGTGAAGCGCCTTGTCATCAAGGGCGATTCACAACTCCTTGTCAACTTATCCAACAAGGTGTACGAGCCGAAGGATGAGCACATGGAAGCATATCTCGCGGAAGTACGCAAGATGGAGAAGCAGTTCTGGGTGCTGGAGTTGTAGCATGTGCCCTGCGGCACCAACCAAGAGGCTGATGACATCGCCAGGAGCGCGTCCAAATGGTTGCCTCAGGAGCCTGGCGTTTTTGAGGAACGACTCTTCAAGCCATCGGAGGCACCACCACTTTCAAGAACGGCACAGCCTCAGGAAGAACTCCCTCAGCCACCTGCCATAGGAGCCCCGACCTGTGGCCCGACCTCGGGAGCGCTCCTACTCTTGGCGCTGGAGCCTCAGGAGGGATGCTGGACCAAGGAATTCAAGGAATACCTGACGCAAGGGATGTTGCCGAAGAAGGAGGAGGACGCGGAGCGCGTGGCCCGGTAGGCCACGGCCTACTGCATCCAAGATGGTGAGTTATACCGGAAGCGGCCGAATGACATTTCCCTACGCTGCATCTCTAGGGAATAGGGGAAAGAGCTACTGGCCGACATACACGGTGGAGATTGCGGACACCACTCGTCGTCACGGACCCTCGTTGGCAAGGCATTTCGCAGCGGATTTGTCAGTGCACAAAAGTAGGGGCTTTCCTTTTGACCCCTTTACTTGTGCACGGGCAGTCAGAGCCACGCGCCACGGCCACGCATAGCAGGGCAAAGGAGGGAAGCCGGAGAGAAGCCGAAGGCACAAGACAAACAAGGAAACATCAAGGGCTAAGGCCACAAAGTGCAGATGGACGAAGCAGGTTTCCCCGGCAAGACCCTTGTCGGGGCAGCCTGAGCAGCCCCGGCAAGACCCTTACCGGGGCAGCTCGCCCACACCAGCGGAGTGGGCCACACTCGAAACCCACAATCCCCAAACACCATCAACTACATTGGGCCAGGGCTCGGGAGGCACCTCCATGGTGGCATGCAGATCTTTGTGAAGACAAAGAATATTCAAGATCAGATGAGGATTAGAAGGCAACAATCCTCGACAAGATCCTTGCCGAGGAAACCCACAAGACCCCTGGCAAGATCCTTGCCGGGGACGACAGCGCGCCATGGCAAGACCCTTGCCGCGCCACCCGGCAAGACCCTTGCCAAGGGCGTCAGCGGGGCCACTGCCAAGCCCGCATCAACCAAATCCCCACCGCTGTTCACATACAGCTGCCAGCCCAACCAGCTGGACAGGCACCTGCGTGGCAACATGTAGCTTCTAGTCCAACTCAGCACACACCTGCGTGGTGGCATGCAGATCTTCGTGGCGGCTCCACCATCGCGCCACCTCAGCTGCTTGCCTACCTACATGGCGCCGCATGCATCGCTGGCCAGGGCGCATGTCAAAGCAAGGAGGAGCGGTGACAGACGGGACGGACCTCGCCCCCGTCCCCGATAAAGCAAGGGGACACCTAAGCTACGCATTAAATGCGTCTTGTCCTGTAATACGAGCGATAAGCTCGTAGCACTGTAGGCCTTTCCACCTCCTGTGTGCCACTGTGGCAGCCCCTTTCGACTATAAAAGGAGGCACATGGCGTACTAGAGAGGGATTCGGCTCTTTCGAACCACACATCTACCATAGCTAGTTCAAGGGCTCAAGAACACTCAATACATCTGAGGGAGTCCTGGATTAGGGGGTATCCGGAATGCCGGAGTATATACATCGTCCGGACTATTGAAGCGTGAAGATACAAGACTCAAGACTTCGGCCCGTGTCCGGATGGGACTCTCCTTTGCGTGGAAGACAAGCTTGGCGATGCGGATATTATGTTTCCTTCCTTGTAACCGACTCCATGTAAACCCTAGCCCTCTCCGATGTCTATATACACCGGAGAGGATGGTCCTTAGAAGGCCGATCACAATTACAATCATACCATCATAGGCTAGCTCTTAGGGTTTAGCCTCTACGATCTCGTGGTAGATCTACTCTTGTACTACTCATATCTTCAATATTAATCAAGCAGGAAGTAGGGTTTTACCTCCATCGAGAGGGCCCGAACCTGGGTAAACATTGTGTCCCTTGCTTCCTGTTACCATCAGCCTAAGACGCATAGTCGGGACCCCCTACCGGAGATCCGCCAGTTTTGACACCGACATTGGTGCTTTCATTGAGAGTTCCTCTGTGTCGTCGCTGCAAGGCTTGATGGCTCATCTCATTTTCAATGACGACATCATCTCTGGAGGAACGCTGGCTATAGGCCATACCCTCCGACTTGGCGGCTTCGTTATGGCCGCCCCATTGGCTGTCGCGCCAATGATGGCCTCTTGGGTCATCACGCATAACCTCCGCATCAATTCGGAGCTTGCCGAGCAGATGGATCCGATAGAGCTCTCCTCTCTTAATGAGCTCTTGGATCGCATCGCCGCTTTGGGAGTCGCTACGGACTACGACCGGATTGGGCTTAAACCCGACCAGAGGGACATTAGATCCCCGCCGGCCACCCATGAGATAGCGGTAGTGGAAGAACCACATGTGGGTCGCCCCTCAACTTTGAGGGCGAATTATGTCCGGATCACCGAACTCAGTAAGTCGAACACCTACTCAAAGGAAGACATAACCCGAGTCCCGGACTTAGAGTCGGGCATCGGGCCAAAGAGATCGGGAGATGCTCCGGACCCCGAACTGCCGGGCTCGGAACCTTTCGTGCCCCCGGGTGTCAGATCAGATCAAAATCCGGATTCAGCCAACAACACTCGCTCGGACTTAAACCATCTCTCCCGCATCAGGCAAGAGCCCCTAGAGACAGTACACCGTTACTGGGCTAGATTCCTCCTTGCGCTTAACAAGGTCGAGGACTGCCACGAGGAGGACGTAGTCTCACTTTTCTGCAAAAACTGCACGAACAAAGGACTCCTTAATGCTATACGCCGCCGTGACAAAGAACACTTTGCGGACTTAGCGGCCATAGTACAGAAGTACTATGCGATGGAAAGCGCCTGAAAGACCCAAACAGAATTTTGGAACAGTACGGCTCTCACCACAACCTTGGTCCGAACTAAACGGCCGAACTCTCGTAAGTCGACCAATTCAATTCCCAAGAAATCAAAGCCCGCCCTAGGGGGTGGAACCGTATTGGAAGGGTGGCTCAATGGCCCATGTAAGCTTCATAGTACGCCAGATGCAATACCAACCCATAGCCTTAGGGCATGTTGGATACTCCGACAGGTAGCTAAAAGTGGCGGGGATCTCCTCGAGAGCCATAAAGCCGAACAACATCCCGCCAAGGAACACAATACGGTACTAATAGTCTTCAAGACTTTCGCCTCAAACAATAGGCGCAAGCGAGCTCATCGAAGCCTTGCTGAAATCTGCCATGTGGCAAAAGTAAATCCGTGGAACGACACTGCTATAACTTTCAATGCCAGTGACGAACCCCAATTCCAGACCGTCCGGGCACCAGCCGCTTTGGTCCTTAGCCCAATATTGGACGGCTTTCGGCTCACTAAAGTTCTCATGGACGGCGAAAGCAGATTAAACCCGATCTAAGAAGAAACACTCAAGAAGATGGAAATTGCTAAAGGCCGCATTGAGCAAAGCGGCACAACCTTCAGGGTAATTATCCCTAGTCGGGAGGCACGGTGTGTGGGGAAAATCACACTCGATGTGGTATTCAGCACCCTAGAGAATTAGAGGTCCGAAGAAATAGTATTCCAAGTGGCCCCTTTCAGCAGCGGATACCACGCCCTTCCATGGCGGGACGCGTTTGCAAGCTTTCAAGATATACCCCATTACGTGTACATGAAGCTTAAAATGCGCGGACCCAATGGAATCATCACTCTAGCCAGTGATCTGGACGTCTCACTCCGCACCGAAAACAAAACCGCATCACTAGCCTTGGAAGCACTGTCTGAAGCCCTAGCAGCAGAAGAATTAACAATGTTGCGCGCCACCATGGACAGGGACGACGTGATACTCGACAAACGACCCAAGTCCACCTCATTTAAACCCGCAGATGAGATAGTCAAATTCCAAGTCCACCCTACGAACCCCACGAAGACAGCCTCCATCAGGACACAGTTAAGCCCTACTATGGACGCAGCACTGCGAGATTTCTTACGCGAGAATTGGGACATTTTCGCCTGGCACCCATCGGACATGCCGGGCATCTTGCACGAATTGGACGAACACAGCCTTAACATACTAAAGGGATACAAACCCATCAAACAGACCCTAAGGCGATTTTCAGAGCCCAAACGGCAAGCCATGGGGGAGGATCTATCCAAGCTACTTGAGGCCGGATTCATCAGAGATATTAAACATCCGGATTGGCTGGCGAACTTGGTAATGGTACCAAAGAAGGACAAATCCTGGCACCTGTGCGTCGACTTCAAAGACCTTAACAAGGCTTGCCCCAAGGATCCCTTTTCCCTCCCTCGCATCGATCAAATCATCGATGCCACAGCAGGACACGACTCGCGGTGTTTCCTCGACACATACTGTGGATACCATCAAATAAAGATGGCAGAGTCCGACCAACCTGCAACAGCTTTCATAACGCCATATGGCCCTTTCTGCTTCAACGCTATGCCTTTCGGGCTCAAGAATGCCGGAGCAACCTATCAACGCATGATTCAAACATGCCTGGAAAACCAAATCGGCAAAACAGTGGAGGCATACATGGACGACGTAGTCATAAAAACAAGACATGTCGAAACCCTAATAGATGAATTGAGGCTTTCGTTCGACAACCTACTAACATACGACATCAAGCTGAATCCAAAGAAATGCGTTTCTGGCGTCCCCTCTGGAAAACAGCTGGGCTTCATCGTTTCCAATAGAGGAATTGAAGCTAATCCGGCAAAAATCCGAGCTTTGTCACAGTTGGCTATACCAACAGACCTCAAACACATCCAGAAACTAGCTGGATGCATGGCTGCTTTGAGCCACTTTATCTCCAGGTTAGGAGAAAAGGCATTGCCCCTTTACCGCCTTCTTCGGCGCACCGAACACTTCATGTGGACGGATGTAGCCGCTGCCGGACTGGATGAAATAAAGACCTTATTGGCCAATAATCCAGTCCTAACAGCGCCAAATATCAGCGAACCTATGTTGATGTACATAGCTGCAACTCATCAAGTTGTAAGCGCAGTACTCGTCGTTGAACGATAGGTTGACGGATACAAATTCCCGCTACAGAAGCCGGTTTATTACGTATCCATGGTCCTTACCCCATGAAAATCCCGATACCCACACTATCAAAAAATAGCATACGCGGTCTTCATGGCATCCCAAAAGCTACGACACTACTTTCAAGAGTGTTCGATTACGGTGGCCTCCAAAGTACCACTAAACGATATAATAAACAACCGCGATGCCATGGGCCGGATCGCTAAATGGGCCATTGAGCTCCTTCCGTTCGACATAATATACAAGCCTCGGCAGGCTATCAAGTTGCAAATATTAGCTGACTTTGTCGCCGAATGGACGGAAGCCGAACTCCCTAAAGAGTGCAGCGCATACTCTAACTGGATCATGCACTTCGACGGCTCTAAAATGTTGGCCGGATTGGGAGCAGGTGTAGTCCTGACGTCTCCCGCCGGAGACACGGTCCAATACGTCCTCTAGATATTATACATAGACTCCAACAATGCAGCCGAATATGAGTCTCTGTTGCACGGTCTTCGGATGGCAGTCTCTATGGGCATTCAACACCTAGAGGTGCGCGGGGATTCAAACCTTGCAATATCCCAAATAAATGGAGACTTTGATGCCAAGGATCCGAAAATGGCGGCCTACCGTAATGCCATCCTTAAAATGTCAGCTCGGTTCAAGGGGCTCGAATTCCACCATGTGGCTCGAGAAAACAATCAAGCAGCAGATGTACTTGCTCGCATCGGCACTAAACGCGACCCTGTCCCACCTAACATATTCTTGGAAAGGTTGTTCAAGCCATCCGTGACATGGGAAGGGGATTCCGGCAATACCAGCACGGATCCGAATACATCCCCAGATTCCGAACTATCAGACATAATCGGAGGCTCTACCACCGAAATAACATCATCATCCCACGAAATAATGGCTGTCATCGCCCCATGGACTGAGCCTTTCTTGGCCTACCTAAATAGGCAGGAGCTCCCCGAAGACCAAAATGAAGCATGTTGCATCGTCCGGCGTTCTAAAGCTTACAAAGTCCATGAAGGGGAACTATATAAGAAAAGTGCGACCGGAGTGCTTCAAAGGTGCATCTCCGAAGAGGAAGGGCGGCAGCTCTTGGCTGAAATCCATGCCTGACTGGGCGAGCACCATGCCGCGGCTCAAGCACTAGTCAGCAAGGCCTTCCGTACAAGTTTCTATCGGCCGACGGCCCGAGCAGACGCGCAGGACCTTGTCCAACATTGTGTCGGTTGCCAGCTCTTTGCCAATCAGAGTCATATGCCCCCTACCGCTCTCCAAACAATCCCCATAACTTGGCCCTTTGCGGTCTAGGGGCTGGATATGGTTGGACCCTTTAAAGGGCGAAGCCACAAGAAAAAATACTATTGGTCATGGTAGATAAGTTCACCAAATGGATAGAAGCCAAACCAGTGAAAACGGCCGAATCCGGACCAGTAATCGACTTTATATCCGGGGTCGTACACCGATACGGTGTCCCCCACAGCATCATCACCGATAATGGCTCAAATTTCACGGCCGATGAGGTGAAATCTTGGTGCGGCAAAATGGGCATTAAGCTCGACTATGCTTCCGTCTACCATCCTCAAACAAATGGCTAGGTCGAACGGGCAAACGGTCTCATCATGAGTGGCATCAAACCCAGACTAGTGTGATCCTTGACAGAGTTGGATACTCATTGGGTCAAGGAGCTCGACTACGTACACTGGGGGCTGCGGACCATGCCGAATCGCACCACCGGATATACACCATTTTTTAGGGTGTACGGTGCGGAAGCAGTACTACCTTGCAACATAATACATGATTCGCCACGCGTACGCATGTACGAAGAGAAGGAAGCCGAGTTAGATCGGCAAGATAACTTGGACGCCCTGGAGGAGGAGCGTGATGTCGCTAAGGCCCGTTCCGCATTCTATCAGCAACAGGCTCGACGATACCAAAGCAGAGAAGTACGGGCCAACACTTATAATATTGGCGAACTCGTTCTACGCTTACTGGATAAGAAGAAGGACAAGCTCAAACCCAAGTGGGAAGTCCCCTTCATCATCGACCAAGTTCTCACCGGAGGAGCATACCGCTTACGTAATGCGTCCGATAACAGACTCGAGCCGAACCCATGGAATGCGGCCAGACTCTGGAGATTCTACGCCTAGCGCCGAACTTAGTGTTTGTCTCCTTACCTCCTCCTTTTTTATTATGCTCCCTCCCTCTTCCTTTCTCGATCTTTTTCTCTTCACACAAAGTATTTCATACAGTATGTACTCCCGGATTATTCCGGCCGCACTATGTGTGTAAGCAATACCTGGGGGCTTCCTATACGGAAGCTAAATATAAATTACTCTCAAGGCTTTTTTCCCATCACACATGAGTTTCCTTTTTTCATGTGTGACTTTTCTTCACCATTATATGCTTTGATATGACTTAAGACGTGGCCAAGCTGGGTTGCCTGGCTCCTGTGTTTATGCCCTATGTTCCCGTTAATTCGGCTAGGGCATAAGGGGAGCACCTCTACGATTGTTACTGCCTGTTGAGCTGGATGTGTACCTCAGACTGGGTGAAGCCGAAAGCTAGTTTCCTTAAGAGAATATTCGGTCGGTGAACAAAAGATGTTTTCGTTTATCATAACATAAATCCCCAGAAGTTTTGTATCCTGCGCCTTTGTCCACAGTCCGGGCATGTGCTTTGCCGCATGCACACCCAAGGAAAGGAACCCCTAACGGAACTATTCTCCCTGGAAGATGTTTCTTACTATCCATGTAATATAACATAACTAGTTGGGTACTTGTCTATTCAAGCACTTATGACCCCTACGCCTGGTCTCCACGCATACCCCGGTTTTGTATAACTGAGCGGGTATTCGGACACACCCCGGACTATAGGATCCGGGGGCTGAAGCGAAAAGCTCCGCCATGAAAAATGATTTTAATCCGACTAGGGGCTACTTATGCCCATAAATTACACAGTCACTTGGACTGATTATATTCCTTCTCTATGCCATCCAACAGGCTACGTAGTTTACAATCCTGTTGAGAATACTTAGCGGCTAATGCTACCTGGTCATATACCAGACTTACGGGAATTTCTTGCCCATCGGGCCCCGCCGGTCCTACTTCGGCCATATGGTTTGGGTCCAGCTTGGTGTAGCGCGTCTTCACCATTGCCCAAGCTTCTCTTGCACCTTGCTAGCATGCTGATATCTTCCATAGCTGGAAGCGCCGCCGGGCTCCTTGAAGCAGGTCCACAAGCTCCCCTATGCCATTTGGCAGGGGGCTTGATGGCCACAAGGCCAGAGCAACGACGTGCATCACCCGCCGAGCTCGCTCGTGCAACTGTGAAAGTTCTTGCAGTACATCACCTGTACATGAGGGCATCTCCTCCTCGGGGCAACCCGTTAACATTCCTACAAGCAAAATTCTTTCAATACACTTCCTCGCCAAACTATCATACAGTTCGTCTAGGCACTCACCATAAATGCCACGTCGAAGTCTTTTATTCTCCTTTACGGAGTCCGCCAGCTGGGCGCGTACGTCTTTTAACTCTACGTCCAGCCGGACATTGGCATCTTGAAGATTGTTCTTCTCCTGCCGCACTTGCGTGAGAATGCGCTCGCCAGCCTTTAGTTGCCTCTGGAGATGCGACTCGTCATCTCTCTCGCCCTCCGGATTCACTCCGGGGTTATCTACAAATTTTTCTGTTTGTCACACCAGCCAGTTGCTAACTAGTACATTTTCGTACAATCGAGATAAATGTTACTATATGAGGCCTTCTGGGATTCCTCTAGCATGGCAGCTGTGGCCCTTAGTTGGGTCTTGCACTCTTCTAGCTCCCGGGACAATTGCTCATTCTTATCTACAAGAACCTGCGCATAAATTGATACTTAAAACTGTTGTTCCAACCGTTCCAAGTCTCAGGGGCTACTGCTATACATACTTATCACAATTTCTTACCCGTATATCTTTGATATACTGGTTCGTCGCTTGGGCAAGCCCGCCTTGAGCAGCTCGGACGTATGCATCTGCCAAATTGAAGGCATTAAAGGCCTCTTCGGAAAAGATGTTGTTTCGAAGCACGGCCCTCCGGCGTCGGTGATTCATGGCGCTCTCCACTTTGGAGTTTGTGGCCGAAAACATATCCGCAACCTCTGTCGGAGGAATATGCGTTGTTGGCCCTACGTCCACCTCCTCTCTCGAAGTCGGTTCTAGAGCCCAACTAGTGGAGGCGTGGTTGGCAGGATCCCCGGATATAGTCTGGATACCCCTCTTCCTGCCAGGATGTAAAGGGTGTTGTTACACTTCAAGTAACAATAATTACATGGCAGGTTGTTTCCTTACCTCTGTAGAGGCGTGTCGGCCCTAACCGCCTTCCTCTTGAGCCTACCCAATCCAGACGCTTGTGGCTGATGGGTCCCTAGGGGCTCGGCCCTGCGCTCCGAACGTCGCTTCTGCAAAAACATGATGCATCAGGGATAAAGCGTGACATCAGGAAAGAGTCCTCTTCGGAGGATCGAGTTTTCGGCTTGGCTTACACGCGACGAAGGTAGCAGTCCGAGATAATCAGCAGTAATAGCTACTGAGGCGCCGTCACGGCTCGCCCGATGAAATATCCCGTCGACAAGCTCCACGGATGCATCCGAGTCTTCTTCGAGTCCCGGATCCAAGGCCCTTTTGGGGTCCTCTGGCTGCGGGGAAGGGCTAGAGATTCCTTCTACGGACCTCCTCAGTTCCTGCTCGAAAATATCGAGGCAGGTAACTTTAGCAAAGAACGCCATGATAAGTGAAGCGAGAACATAAATGACGACTTACCCAGTTTGGGGGATTGTACATGGACAATCTGTCTCGCGGTTTGATATGAAGGAAGTCTTCCTCTTCTCCTTTATATAGATCGGACAATATCCTTGCCAGAGCAGTGGCAGAGTCCGGACCCTTACGGCCGCAGCGGGTGGCATCGTCTGTCCCGTTGTAATGCCACATGGGATTGCCCCGATATTGAAGCGGTTGCACTCCCCGCATTATGCATATTGCCATGACCTCGACTATCGTCAGTCCGGATTTGGCTAGTAACTTTGTCCTGCTCATCAGGAAATGTTTTTCCCTGGAATCCTCTTCTTGGGGGGCCTCGGGGGCGCCAACTTAGACGTGCCCTCGGCGGGGTGTTACTGAACTTGGGGAGTCCTGTCCGGACTGGATCCGGAAGGGGAGCGTCGTCAATATAAAACCACTTTGAAGCCCAGTTATCTAGTGCCTTCTTGGGAGTGCCAGATAGGTATCCGGTCTCAGCGATACACCATACTTCGGCCCCGCCAACTTCACATGGGGATTCTCCCTGATTACGGGGGACAAGGCAGAACAGCTTCTTCCACAATCCAAAATGGGCCTCACAGCCTAGAAATAGCTCACAAAGGGCGACATACCCTGCTATATGTAGTACGAAGGCTGGGGTAAAGTTGTGCAACTGGAGGCCGTAGAACTCCAGGAGCCCACGACGGAATGGATGAATAGGAAACCCGACGCCCCTTAACAGATGCGGAATGAGGCATATTCGCCCCTCTAGAGACGGATTGGGGGATCTCTCCGCTTGTTCTCCACCGTTATAGGTGGCCACTCTCGCTCGGAAAGGGACCATGAACGCCGGCGAGAGAAGCCCTTTGGTTTGTAACTTTATCAAATGGCTATGCGAAACTGAACACTCTCCCCAGTCCCCCGGCTTGGGGCAAGGGGAGCGAGCAGAAGAGCTACGACGATCGGCCATGTTGGAATGGTTTTTTCGGGGCGCTCTGTTGGATGCTTGCTCGAGGAGGGAGAGTGAGGTTTGGATCTGGGAATCCCCGTCTCTTCAAATAGATGGTTAGCCCGAAGGACCGAGGGTGGAAAATGCAAAAATGCCTCGACTCCTCGCATTCGCTCGACACGTGGAAATGGTCGTTATTGAAGCATTGAAGCCGAGGAGTACAACATTGATGAGATGCCGGACACTGTTCACCGTGATGGGAACATTGGAGTATCCAGAGAAGGAACCCGCCTTGCAATGCCGAAGACAAGACTGCATGCCGGACCCATCGTCATTGAAGCCTGGTTCAGGGGCTACTGAGGGAGTTATGGATTAGGGGGTATCCGGACTGTCGGATTATATACATCGTCCAGACTATTGAAGCGTGAAGATACATGACTCAAGACTTCGGCCCGTGTCTGGATGGGACTCTCCTTTGCGTGGAAGACAAGCTTGGCGATCCGGATATTATGTTTCCTTCCTTGTAACCGACTCCATGTAAACCCTAGCCCTCTCCGGTGTCTATATAAACCGGAGAGCATGGTCCTTAGAAGGCCGATCACAATTACAATCATACCATCATAGGCTAGCTCTTAGGGTTTAGCCTCTATGATCTCGTGGTAGATCTACTCTTGTACTACTCATATCTTCAATATTAATCAAGCAGGAAGTAGGGTTTTACCTTCATCGAGAGGGCCCGAACCTGGGTAAACATTGTGTCCCTTGCTTCCTGGTACCATCAGCCTAAGATGCACAGATCGGGACCCCCTATCCGAGTCCCGCCGGTTTTGACACCGACAACATCCACCAAAGCAGGACTAGGGTTTTACGCATCCTTGTGGCCCAAACCTGGGTAAACGATCCTTGTGCTAGTTACTAATCCTGCTCCTCTCACAACCCCGTGGCACGCAACCATAGTAGGGATTCTTGTGATCCCATAGGTGTCGTTTCCCACCGACATCTTTGGTGCGCCAGGTAGGGGGCGCAATTGTGAGAATCTGGTCTAGTAGTTGGCCTAGCATTTCTTCATCGCCACGGTTCCCGCGCAGAAGGCGGCCAAGAGAGCGGCGCTGCCTGCAAGCACGAAGGATTCTAGGGCGGCGACGAGAAAGCTAAATCACGCCAAACTTTAAATTTTTCTCCTTAATATAAGGTTATCACCCTCGGAGATTCTGCATATGTATGGAAAACCTGTACGCAAAGGGGCCCTCCCGCGATTGGCAACGCCCTTGTTCTATTTTGAGTCCGCTCAACACCTCAAGCGGCCGCGTCGAGAGCGGCAGGGTAGCCTTCCGCAATTAGCAACGCTCTCGACTCTGAATCGAGTCAAGCTCGATAGTTCGAGTGGCCTTGGCCTCCGACAGCATCTTCTCGAGATCCTCCATCTTCAGCTTGAGGTCTCTGATGGAGTTGTTGGCCTCGGAGAGATCCCTGGCCCTGCTAACAGCCGCGTCATGCGCCTTCGCCAGGGCGCCGTTGAGCGTGTCCTTCTCCTTGGACAGCTTCAGAGTCTGCTCCTTCAGCTCATCCCGCTCCGCCTCCAGCTCCTTCGCCTTGCCGGCGTGAACCAGAGCCTGGGCATTGAGTGCCTCCTGATGCCTCTGCTCCAGCTCTTGGGTCCACTGTGTGACGAGCTTGTCCACCTCTTCATCCTTGCCGCGGAGCATGGCGGCAAGCTTCTCCTCACGTGCGGCAAGGTCCTCCTCCTGGGAGTTTAGTGCGGCCTCGCGCTAGGTCCGGACGGCTTCGGCAGCGGCGGCCAAATTCTTCGTCGTCTCTTGGGCCTTCTCGACGTCGGCCAGCTTCATGGTGAGCTCCACGTCATGCTTGGCCAGCTCGCCCTGGGCGGCCCTCAGCTTGTCTTGAGCCTGGCCGAAATAGTCCTGCGTCTCGGCGACGCGCTCCTGGAAGTCCATCTCCGCTTTCTCCACCACCGCCGTCCTGGACTTGGCCTTGTCCAGACGGGCGCGGTGGAGCGCCTAGAGCTTTCGTAAGCTGGCGCCCATGGCGTGAAGCAGCCGCTCCTCCTGGGAGCCGTCGCCACCAATGCTCGGCTCATCGATCACCTCGATCCCGGCAGCGGAAAGCACCTCCTCGTCGAACACCTCTCCCTCAAGGGGAGCCCTGGTGCTTGACGCGCCTGGAAGATGGATGAAGAGGTCATCATTCACCCTCAGGTACCTGTCAGAGCCATAGGCAGCGGAGGAGGAGGGCTAGTCATCAACCACCTCCTCCTCGACAGTGGCCTTGTCGGCCTCCTCAGCAGGCCCCTTGTCGGGCTCCCCGGCGGGCCCCTTGGCAGCGTCCTCAGCAGCACCTTTGGCGCTCTCCTTGGCGGTGATCTTCTCGGCCTGCGCCGCGGCATCCTCGGCGACGTCCTTGATGATGATGTCGACATCCTCTGTGTCCATCGAGGGGAAGTCTAGATGCGAACAAGGGGACAGGGCGGGGCCAAGATCAAAAGCCAGTAAAAAAAGAAGAAAAAAGAACGCAAGCAGAAACGGAAGGCGAGTGGCTTACCCGTGCCAAGCTGAGAAGCAGAAGTCCCCTTTCCGCCAAGGTTTGGCATCGAGGCGAAGCCACCGGCGCCTGTGTTCTCCTCTTCCTCCTTCGTGTGCATGGGCTCAGCGCTTGGTGCCCTTGCCAGGGATGCCCCTCGGGGTGGCCTGGTCGATGGGGCGGCACGTTGGGAGAAGTCCTCTGCGGATCCCCTTGCTGGTGCTCCCCTCCTGGATCCATGACATGATCAGTACCAAAGAATTGTACCCCAAGCACACGACAACAAAGGACGGGTGATGGACCCACGCTGGGGGCTGCTGTCTGGGCTGCTCAACACCACCAGTGGCGTGCTGGAGGTGCATGCCGGGGGCTGGCCGCTCGTCGGAATCCAGGCCCTCTTCGCCCTCTGGGCCAGCGTCTCCACGTCCCTACGGGATGAAGATGATTCAGAATGGTCGGCACCGTTTGAGGAAATGGAGAAAACAAAGAAAAGAAAGGAGGGGGGAAAAGCAGAGCTTACTCTTCCTCCTCCTCCTCATCCTCCTCTGCTGCTTTCCTCTTCCTCTCCGGGCTGAGGGGCCCAAAGTCAAAAGCGATCCCCACGCCAACGTTTGCCGACGAGGGGGAAGGCGCTGGCATCTGGCACGCTTGTACGACGAAGAAGCGGATGCCTTGTTCTTCGCCGCCACGGCCTTTGACGCCTTCTTTGTCGTTGCAGCCCTCGTTTGGCGCGCAGATGTCTCCTGCGTCTGCCGCAGCTGCGCGGCCCGGTCGGGACGGACCGGCTTGCCGGAGGTGGCCCTCCGCAGGACTCGCCCTCTTCCAGTGATTGGAGGGTCGGCGGTCGCAGTCTCCTCCCCCTCGTCCTCCTCATCCGACGAGTCGTCGGCCACGTCCTCGACGAGGGGAGCCCCGATGCCGGCGCTGCTAGCCTCGCCAGCAGCCGCCGCCCACCAGGCGAGCTCTTCTTCCTCCGCTTCCGCCGCAGCCTTGTCCTGCAAGCCGCAGGTGCTGCCGGCCTCCTCGGCAAGCTTCGCCTCTGCCACCCTGGTGGCGATGTAGTCCAGCTCCGCCGGAGAGGTGTCCTGGATGAGCCGCGGCTCGGCGGTAATGTACCCCTCGTGCAAGGTGTCGAAGAATTCCTGCACTTGGAGCTCGTCCGGCTTGACCCAGCTCGGGTCAAGGCCGTGCGCGTTGAAGAACGGCATCATGGTGATAATCTCGGACCAGCAAGAGTTGTTGCACAGCGGGACCACTCCCGCCGGCAACTTGAAAACGGGCTCTTTGGCCACCTTGCCTGCCTTCGCGGCAGTGTAACACCCCGGATTCGATGCGCCAGGTGTCTGCCAGTTATTCGTCGTCGTTGCCTTGTCATTTGCTTGCATGTTGCATTTTGCCATGTCATCATGTGCATTTCATTTTGCATACGTGTTCGTCTCATGCATCCGAGCATTTTCCCCGTTGTCTGTTTTGCAGTCCGGCACTCCTATGCCCTCCGGCGTCCCCCTTTTGCCTCCTATTGTGGGTGGGTGTTAAACTTTCTAGGAATGGCCCGAGGTTTGCCAAGCGGCCTTGGTATAGCACCAATAGACCGTCTGTCAAGTTTCATGCCATTTGGAGGTCGTTTGGTACTCCAACGGTTAACCGGGTAACCGTAAAAGCCTCTTTTGTCTTGCAGCCCAACACCCGTCCAAAGTGGTCCAAAACCCATCTAAGTCACTTCCATGCTCTCGGTCGTTCGATCACGATCGCGTGGCCGAAAACCGCTTCTCATTTGGACTGTCCTAGCTCCCAGAATCTATAAATAGCCCCCTCCCCGAAATTCATGGATCAATTCCAGCCCTAACCCTAGCATTTTCCCCTCCGCGCCGCGCCGGACATGTCCGTCCGCGCCGGACGCATCTCCGCCGCCGTCCGCAGCCAATGGCGCAGC
>NC_057813.1:284701834-284746634 GCF_018294505.1 Triticum aestivum | reverse complement strand
AGTGCCATGCGCCGCCGTGCGCCTCTGCCTCCATCGCCGCCAATCGCCGGAGCACGCGCCCCTGCCGCCGTGCGCCCGGCCTCCCCGTCTCCTCACCGGCACCGCCGCTCGCCCCCATGCCACGCCGGACCCGCGTCTCATCCGGCCGGAGCTCCTCCGCCGTCCCGCGCCTTCGGCCGCTCTTCCCGTCGCCTCGCCGACGTTCCTCCTCGCCGGAGTTGGGATCTGACCAGATCTGGACGAGATCCACCGGGATCCCAACGAAACGCGCCGTCGACGCCCCGGATCCCCTCGTCCCGCACGCCTCCGTCCCGCGTTGAATTTCGCGGAGGTATAATTTTCAGTCCCTGAGATTCTCAGCATTATGTTCCCCTGTTCATTGTATCGTAACTCTGCATCCGTAGCTCCGTTTCGTGCATATGATATGTCAAAATGTTTGTTGAGAGATGCTCTTCATTTCATTACATTGCATCATATTCATTTGAGCTCATGTTGATGCCTGAATCATCGTTGCAAGAGTGCTATATAATGTTGGCTGTTGTCTGTTATCAGAACATGTTCATTTGTCATTTTTGCCATGTTTGATGTGTGCATCCTATGAGGTTGATGTCTACATGTGTTTTGTGCTACATCACACCATTTTCACAGAGGTGCTTGCCATGTATTTTTGTGATTAATGTGGTGACTAGCACAAGCATGCAAACTAGGCTTCGTGATGTTGCTGATTTCAGTCCCTGTTCTGCTGTTATTTTTATGCCATGTAAACTTGATGCTACAGAGAGATCCAAGCATATTTTGAGATACTTCAGTAAGGATGTTTTGAACATATGGTTTTTCTCTAGCCATTCATGCCCCTGTTTGCAATTATGGAGTAGTCTAGCATGTCATTTTCTTGCTCTTCTTTTGGTATAAAATGTTTCCTGGCAGATTGTTTACATGTTATTCAATTTTGCCAAGGTTGTTGTAGTTGATCCTTGCATGCTATGAACTTGTTCTTGCCTAGGTTAGTTTCATAAACATGTCTTCCTGATGATTATATGCTTATCTTGTCATGCAATGATTTGTGGTGAGTGAATCAAGCTTGTTAAGTAGGGTACTTGCTGTTACTGTTTTGCTAGGCTGAATCTGTTATTTTGTGATGCTATGTAAACCTGTTGCTACAAGTAATTCTATGCATAATCTGGAGATGTTCACTAAGGATGTTCTGTTATACATGTCATGCTCTATCCATCCATGCCCCTGGTTGAATATATAGCTTGTTGTAACTTGTTGTAATCTTGCTCTAAAGTTGCTAAATATTGTTGTTGTCAGCCTGTTAACATTAAGTTCAATGTTGCCATGATTGTTGCTAGTGATCCATGTACCCTATGAACCTGCTCTTGCCATGCTTAGCTTCATAAATATGTCTTCTTACTGTTGGTTTCCTTGCCATGCCATGTAATGCTCTGTGCTGAGTGGTACAAGCTCACCAACATGCCTACTTATTGTTGTTCCTGCCATGTATGAATCTGTCATATAACTTGCCATGTTTACATGGGTGCCATCATATCTTCTGATCCTTTTTGGATCATGGACAGTAAAGGACTTTTGTTCTATGCATTTAGTAGTAGCATGCCATGCCTTTGTTTGCCATGATAAGTTCCTGTAACATGTTGTTTGATAGCTCTAAACATTGCAACCTGATGTTATTTCTGCAAAGTCTGAAACTGTTACAATATGCAATCTTGCCATGTGTGTTTGAGCATGTTCTAGTGATTTATGGAGATAGATCAGTGTTAATGTTTTGTTATGCTTTACCTATACATCATGCCCATGCCTTTTGTTCTTATGTTGAGCTGCTGTAGCATGTTGTTTTGATGCTTGCAAGATGCCTAGTTGCTGTTTTGGACAGCTTGTCCTGTAAACTTGTTTAGAGTGTATGTGTTGAACCGTTGCTCCATTTCGAGTGTGCTCTATATGAAACTTACTTAGAATTGCGTGTAGTTTCATATTATCATGTTGCATCCTTGTTTTGAGGTGTTTGCTTGATGTTTGAGTGCATTTTGCATCAATGTCATGTTTAACTTGTTTTGCTCTTATCTTCTAGGTCGTAGTTCCGAATTAAATGAACTTTATATGTAACCTAGAATCTCATGTAGATCATCTTGGTGCATCTTAACTTGCTGTTTAACAACTTGAACATAAGGTTTATTCAGATCTGGACCAATTTCGAAATTTGCATATGGGGACTTACCGGAATTATTATACGTTGTTCCCGGCCTCATTTAAACTTGCCTTGATGTGTTGCTCTTGTTTGCATCATCTCTTGCCATGAGTAGCTTCATGTAGCCTTGTCATGCATCATGCTTGTTGTGCATCATGTCTTGTCCATGTGTGGTGTGTTTACTATGTTGTGTGCTTCTTCTCGATAGTTCTCATTTCGTTGCGTTCGTGAGGATTCATTCGTCTACGCTCGGTTCGTCTTCGTGGCTTCATCTTCTTCATGGACTCGTTCATCTTCCTTGCGGGATTTCAGGCAAGATGACCGCTACCCTGGATCTCACTACTATCATTGCTATGCTAGTTGCTTCGTTCTATCACTTTGATGCGCTACCTATCATTTGCTCTTCAAGCCTCCCAATTTTCCATGTCAGCCTCTAACCTTTTCACCCTTCCTAGCAAACCGTTGCTTGGCTATGTTACCGCTTTGCTCAGCCCCTCTTATAGCGTTGTTAGTTGCAGGTGAAGTTGAAGATTTCTCCATGGTGGACAGGATTTTGGTTGGGATATCACAATATCTCTTACTACTTAATGCATCTATATACTTGGTAAAGGGTGGAAGACTCGGCCTTATGCCTGGTGTTTTGTTCCACTCTTGCCGCCCTAGTTTCCGTCATACCGGTGTTATGTTCCCGGATTTTGCGTTCCTTACACGGTTGGGTGATTTATGGGACCCCCTTGACAGTTCGCTTTGAATAAAACTCCTCTAGCAAGGCCCAACCTTGGTTTTACCATTTGCCTCACCACCAGCTACTTTTCCCTTGGGATTCGCTCTCTCGAGGGTCATCTTTATTTTTGCCCCCCCCCCCGGGGCCAGTGCTTGTCTAAGTGTTGGTCCGAACCAAGCCGCCTGCGGGACCCCCTCGGGGAAACTCGAGGTCTGGTTTTACTCGTAGCCTGTCTCATCCGGTGTTGCCCTGAGAACGAGATATGTGCAGCTCCTATCGGGATTGCCGGCGCATCGGGCGGTCTTGCTGGTCTTGTTTTACCATTGTCGAAATGTCTTGTAAACCGGGATTCCGAGTCTGATCGGGTCTTCCTGGGAGAAGGTATATCCTTCGTTGATCGCGAGAGCTTATCATGGGCTAAGTTGGGACACCCCTGCAGGGTATAAACTTTCGAAAGCCGTTCCCGCAGTTATGGGCAGATGGGAATTTGTTAATGTCCGGTTGTAGATAACTTGACACCAGATCCGTTTTAAAATGCATCAACCGCGTGTGTAGCCGTGATGGTCTCTTCTCGGCGGAGTCCGGGAAGTGAACACGGTTTTGGGTTATGTTTGACGTAAGTAGGAGTTCAGGATCACTTCTTGATCATTGCTAGCTTCACGACCGTTCCTTTGCTCTCTTCTCGCTCTTATTTGTGTATGTTAGCCACCATATATCCTTAGTCGCTGTTGCAACCTCACCACTTTACCCATTCCTTTCCCTTTAAGCTTTGCTAGTCTTGATACCCATGGTAATGGGATTGCTGAGTCCTCGTGGCTCACAGATTACTACAACAATAGTTGCAGGTACAGGTTATGCAATGATCTTGACGCAAGAGCGATGTTTGCTTGTCTTGGAGTTCTTCTTCTGCTTCTTATGCGATCAGGGGATAGGTTCCAGGTCGGCAGCCTGGGCTAGCAGGGTGGATGTCGTTTGAGTTTCTGTTTGTGTTTTATCCGTAGTCGGATGATGCTCTTATGTATTGTGATGTTGTATTCGTGTGGCATTGTATGCCTCTTGTATGTATCCCCATCTTTTATGTAATGTTGATGTAATGATATCCACCTTGCAAAAGCGTTTCAATATGCGGTTCTATCCTTGGTGGGACCTTCGAGTCGCTTTAGGATAGTATCGCATATTGGGCATGACAGGAAGCCCTTGCAGCCTTGCCGGACCGCTCAACCTCTCCGTCGTCATTGACCTCGAGCTGGAAGATCCGTTGGCAGAGATGGGCATGCCTCACCACCGTTAGGTTGTGGTCGAGGCTGGGGCGGAGCCTCATGATGTCAGCAGCATTCGTGAAAAGCCAGGCCGGCCTACCCTTGTTGTGCAGAGGAGCGATTCGGCGGCGGATGAAATCCGCCCCGATCATTTCGAGGGTGAGCCCAGCCTGGGTGAGCCAAAGGATCCTAGTGGTGGCAATCGTGAGCTTTGCATCATCGGCGTCGATGTTACCCCAAACGTCTGGCAGCCTCGGGCCAAGGTTGCATTGCCAGCGACGGAGACCTCCACCGTGACCCAGGAGGCCCTGCTACGGCAGCCGTCCGCGTGCAACCACAGCCCGCCTGGGCCAGTGGCCGGCAGCTCACCGATGAAGAAGCGCGGGAGCTGAAGCCAGTTGCCGATCGGGTTTTCTAACCACGTGACAAACTCCGACAGCACCTCCGCCGAGTGGAAGCACGGTCGGGGAGGCCGCGCGGCCATAGCACGCCTTCCTCCACCAAGGGCTACCTCGACATGGGCGGCCCCCACCACGTGAAGGGCCACCGCCGCGACTGCCAGAAGCCATGGCGGGGGTCGCGAAGTGCTTGCGAGGGCGACCGCGTCCACGCTTGGGTGGAGGAGAGCCAGGCCCTTCCTGGTGAGCCTTCCCCTTTTTCGCGGCCGAAAACCTCTTCGCAGGTACCATGGGGGATGCAGAGCAAGGGAGGAGATGCGAGTGGAATGGGAAGAGATGGGCAACCGGGGCTCTCACCCCTTCTCATTTATAGCTCAAGGGAGGCCAACCGTCGACCTCCACGATCGCAGGTAATGATGACCCTTTTTGCATGCAGCAGGGACTCGTCAAGTCGGGTAGTTGCCGAGGAAGCGTGGGGAAGCAGAGACGCCCACGTCCAATCAGTCGCCATGCGTCGACCAAGGACGTAGGCTGTTGGGGCCCGTGGCGCTCCGCACTTGCTTTTTGGCTTCGCCGCTAAGCCAAGTACGAGCGCGCCTTGGGCCCGGGGGCTACTGTCGGTGTTCTGGGAATTGGGGTCCCCAAACTTGCCTGCCTGCGGCCTGCAGCGTGGCTCCACCAGTGGCCTAGTACGGCCCGTCTTCGTCAACCAACACTCAAGACCCCCGCGAGGGGCCAAGCCTCGCAAGGCGAATGACACGAGGCCTCCTCAGGAGCGTCCTCACCAGGCAGCCTCGCAAGGGGGCGAAGAGATCAAGGAAAGGGGTACCTTGTGAGGTTCCCGTGACGTAAGGCATGATGACCACGGCCAGGCGGGCGCCAGCCGGGCACCAGTGCGTGCAGTGTCCTCGTTTCCCCTTTGGTGCTAAAGGGGTAAGCGCAGGCGCGGAGTACCAAGGCATTAGGCAAAGGTTTCCATATCGGTGCAACAAGACCAAGATCAGCAGGACGGCAGGACGGAGGTCATCGTGGAGCCCAAGACAGCGTCACCACCAGTGCCTTTGACAGGCGAAAACCACCTTTAGTCAGGATAGCTTTTACTAGTTGTCCCCTTTCAAATCCCGCTGTTGTGGAATCCCTTCCCGCTCATATTTGGGGAGAGGACCGGGGACTCTATAAATAGGAATAGCCACCACAGTAGAAGGGGATCGATTCCTCCCCAAGAAGAACACCACACCAGCTCAAGAACACCTCTCCTCGGGAGGCTGTTCTTCCCTTGTCCTGTTCATCATCAGACCAAGAGGCAATCCACGACCACCACACAGGAGTAGGGTATTACACCACAACGGTGGCCTGAACCTGTATAAATCTTGTGTCTCTTGTGTTGTGAGTTCGTCGAGCCAAGCTTAGAGATCGCGGCGAGGCTGAGAGAGAGATTCGGTAGGGGGAAATCTTCGTGCGCACCCCAGTGTTCGAACCTCAAGGGTTTTGCCGTAACCCTAAATCCGACAATCAGCAAAAGATACGGAGCAGGTGGATTTTGTCTCGGGTGATTCTTCTCAGCAGTTCACCATAGGGACTGAGATGGATCACAAATAGGAAAGCATGCTCATCGAGTTCATCCATGAGAGTCGGGACATTTTTGCATGGAAACCTTCTGACATGCTAGTTATACCGAGAGAAATTGCTGAGCACCACCTTAATGTGGATCCTAAGATGAAACATGTCTGGCAGTTCCTTCGTAGTTTTAACAAGGAGAGGCGTAAGGCCATTGGAGAAGAAGTGGCCCGGCTTTTAGCCGCCAGGTTCATTATTGAAGTTTTCACCCTCAATGGTTGGCTAATCCTATGCTTGTGCTCAAGAAGAATGGCAGTTGGCGTATGTGTGTTAACTAAACAGATGTTAACAAGGCTTGTCCAAATGATCCGTTTGCCCTCCCCCGTATCAACAAGATCATTGATGCCACAACAGGTTGTGAGAGCCAATGTTTCCTGGATGCTTATTCTGGTTATCATCAGATCAAGATGGAAGTTGAGGATCAATAGAAAACGGCCTTCATAACACCCTTTGGAGCGTTCAGCTATGTTTCTATGACTTTTGGGCTCAAGAGTGCCAAGCGACTTATCAGCGCTGTGTTCAGAATTGCTTCCATGGGCAGATTGAGCGCAATGTTCATGCTTATGTGGACGACATTGTGGTTAAGTCAAGGAAGAAGGAAACCTTGCTTGTTGATTTGAAGGAAACTTTTGACAATCTCTAGGTGAACAAGATGATGCTTAACCCGGCCAAATGTGTTTTTGGTGTACCCACAGGGAAATTGCTAGGTTTTCTGTTTTCGGAGAGGGGCATCAAAGCTATGCCGGAGAAAATCAAAGCTACCACCTCTTTGTCTAAGTTGTCCTGTATCAATGATGTCTAGCGCTTGGCGGGTCGTATTGCGGCCTTGAGCTGGTTCATAAGCCGCCTGGGTGAGAAGGCGACCCCCCTGTACCAGATGATGAAAAAGACTGATAACTTTGTTTAGAGTGATGCTGCTAATGAGGCGTTTGAGGAACTTAAGAAGCGGTTGGCTGAGCCGCCCATCTTGGCTACTCCGATACAAAGAGCCTCTAATCCTGTACGGGGCGGCTAATAATAAAGTTGTAAGTGTGGCAGTTGTCGTGGAGCGCAAGGAGGCAGGGAAGGAATATTCGGTCCAGCAACCGGCTTATTATGTCAGTGAGGTCTTGACGGAGTCCAAGTAAAAGTATCCACATTGGCAGAAATATGTGTTGGGGTATTTATGACCAGCCGCAAGTTAAAGCATTGTTTCCTTGGGCATCCTATCACTATGGTCAGTTCAGCTCCCCTAGGGGATATCATCCAAAATAGAGAAGCCACCGGTTGGGTTGCTAAGTGGGCAATTGAGCTTGGGCCACATCATCTTAAATATGTTCCCAGAACCGCCATCAAATCTCAAGCTTTGTTGGATTTTATCAATGACTGGACAGAGCTACAAACACTAGAAGAAAAGCCAGGTAAAACATACTGGACGATGCACTTTGATGGATCAAGGCAATTAGAAGGCCCGGGTCTGGAGTCATTTTATCTTCCCCACGAGGTGATAAGTTTTGTTATGTCTTGATGCTTATGTTTCCCTATACTAACAATGCAGCTAAGTATGAGGCTTTACTACATGGGCTCCGTTTGGCCAAAGAGATGAACTTGAGTCGGGTCAGATTCCTTGGCGAATCAGATCTTGTTGCACAACAAGTACCAGGGAAATGGGATTCTAAGGACCTGCTCATGGTGGCTTATCATCCAGCAGTGACTAATATTGTTGGTCATTTGAAAGGTTATCAAGTAGATCACATAGACCGGCAGCAAAATGAGGCAGCTGATGCCTTGTCTTGGCTGGGTTCTCAGCGTAAGCCGGTCCTCGCCTAATGTTTTCCTTGATGTCTTGCATAACCCTTCGGTCAAATTGCCTTTAGAGGAAGATCTTGCTATTCCTGACTCGGAGGGGCAGTTGGTGGCGGCTCTATGCATTATTCCAGATTGGACATTGCCTTATCTGGCTTACCTGACTCGGGTGAGTTGCTAGAAGATGAAATTTTGGCGCGATAGATCATCCGACGGTCTAAGTCCATGACAATTGTCAATGGCAAGTTACACGGATGCAGTGTGATTGGCGTGTTCCAATGTTGTGTTTCCCATGTGGAAGGAGTGAGATTCCCCAAGAAATCCATAGTGGGGACTATGGTCATCATGCCGGGTCACGATCCCTAGTGGCTAAGGCTTTTCGACATGGTTTTTTCTGGTTGACGGCTCATGTTGATGCACAGGATATTGTCTGCAAGTGTGACGGTTGCCAGAAATTTGCACGACAAGCTCGTGTGGTGGCTCAAGAATTGCGGATGATCCCAATAACTTGGCCGTTTGCGGTCTGGGGGCTTGATATGTTTGGGCCCTTTAAGTGGTCTAAGGATAAAAAGACTCACCTATTGGTGGCAGTGGATAAATTTACCAAGTGTGTTGAAGCAGAGCTAGTCAGCAATAGTGAGGTGGTGACTGCAGTTCAGTTTGTGAAGAAGCTGATCTTCCACTTTGGTTATCCTCATAGTATCATCACTGATAATGAGAAAAATCTGTCTAAGGGTGCTATGAAAGAGTTATGTCAAAGAGAACACATACAGCTTGATGTTTCATCGGTGGCTCATCCATAGTCCAATGGCCAAGCCGAGCATGCTAACCAGGAGATATTAGGAGGGATCAAGCACCGGATCATGGTTCCTTTGGAGCACACTCCGGGGTGTTGCGTTGAAGAGCTTCCTGCAGTTCTTTGGAGCATAAGGACTACGCCCAATAGATCAACAGGCTACACGCCATTATTCATGGTTTATGGCGGAGAGGCGGTTCTCCCAAGTGACATCTGGCATGCCTTGCCTAGGGTGGCGGCTTACGTCGAAACAGATAATGAGACGGCTCATCGCCTTGGATGCCTTGGAAGAATAACGTGACCTTGCGGTGGTTCGATCAGCGATTTACCAGCAAGACCTGTGTCGCTATCATAGCCGCATGGTTCGAAGCTGCACTTTCGAGGAGGGCGACTTAGTGTTCCATTCGATTCAATATCAAACATGCATGCATAAGCTTTCACCTCCTTGGGAAGGGCCCTTTGTGGTTAGCAAAAATCTCGACAATGGGTCATATTATCTCATCGACATACGTGAACACAATAAGTCATGTACCTCTGAGGAGGAAACCAACAGGCCCTTGAACATTGCCCATCTTCGGCCGTACTATACTTGAGCCACTGGCTCCAATCATTGTACATATATATCATGTATATATCTTTTATGATCAAATATAATAAAGCTGGCATCCTCGAAACTCGGGGCCTCTATCGTTTCATCTCATATATTGTGCACGAGTCTTTTATTTTTTGATCATAGGTCACTTGGGTGCTTCCAACTCACCAAGTTTATCTTTCTCACCCTCTTGACTTGGCAAAAACGCCACATTATTGGTTAAACCTACCTGTATGCTTGATGCTACTCTGAAAAGATGACCCATCGTACTCTTGACAGTCAATCTTTATGACCCTGAACTTGTCAAGGTTAAAACGGAGGCTTAAGTCATCTGAGAGATGGCTTACGGAAAGCGAGGATAAACCAACGCTATCATGACAGCTTCATTGAAGCGATACTTGAGCCTCAAAAGCTACTCTTTTGTCGAGCCTCGAAAGTCGACTTACAAATTCGTTCAATGTTTATATATCATTATTGGTTCTGTTTTTTGCAGGAATATTTTGCTCTTAATCATGTTATAGCAAGGACTATATGTCTCTGGGTCAAAAGAACTCTGGATTGCTTGCGATGAGTATTGAGTGTTTATTAACCATGAGTAGCCAAACTATCAATTCATAATTGCATTTTTAGCAACCAATTATCATGATTATAAATCATCGGTCGATAAGTCACCGGGTTATTTCACACCAGTTATAACTTGGTGGATTTTTTTTTCAGAAATCAGGAGTCTCTGCACTTATAAGTGATTACAAGCGACTTACCATACATAATTACACGCAATGGTTTTACGACATTCAAACACAAGACACCCAAGGCGGGTCCAATAGCATGCATTGAACCAAAATTTCCAACCAGCAGACAAACAAGTGTTTGATCAAAAGTTAAACATGCACGAAGGCAGATAGAGCAACCAAGTGTTTTGCTAGACCTATTAAAGGCTCCATCCGAGGTCAAAATATTTGATCAAGTTTTTTGAAAAGTATAAACTACTCCTGTAGGCCGGCTTCTATGCCATCCGAGTTGGTCCCCTCCAAATTAACTTCCTAATGGCCCATAGCAGTTGAAGACTCTGGGTCATCCTATGCCGCCTCTACTGCGTCTTGGATCTAAAGGTGTTCCAGATTCCAGTTGACATCCGTTAAAGCTTGGAAGATGGCTTCATCAGGCAAGATAGGAGATGAGTCAACGTCAGGTGCAAAGAGATGCTTACGCGTTTGTGTAGTTAAGTCAATAGGTTCAAATTATGGCGGTTGAATTCGTGTATTGTCGGCATCATAAGCCACCTGATATCTCTTCAGATCCATATTTTGGACAAGTTGACTCGCCAGACTCGAGTCTTCTTCATGCAACGGGCGTAATCTTAGGGTGAAAACTCAGTCCCGTCATCTTTGTACTGTGGAAACCCGCCGACCATCTCTGAAGGATCCAGCTCAGGGGCATAGGCTATGGCCCGGCTTAACGAGGACATTGCCCCATCTCAGGCGACTGACCTTTTCAGTTCCTCAACCTACTTTGGAATGGTTGAGAGGTGCCTCAGTACATCTTTTACGAATTGCACCGCCTCTCTGTCACCACTCACATCCTTGATGATAAAGATGCTTCTAGTGTATAGTTTCTCTACAAAAGAGCATACAGCCTTCAGCTTTGTCAAGTTATCTTGGAGGTTGTGAGTTCTATCACCTACACAAAAGTTGCAATGTGTGAGCTACCATGCGAGTTATAATTTATCTATGGCTTGTTAGGCAAAGTTTTTGGCAAGAACTGGAGGAGTCACTTACCAAATATGTCCTGGGTCATTTGAGAAATATGACACTTTAACCCGGCCAGCTCCTCAGTAACCGGTGCGAATTGGCTTTTGGCATTTTTTGCATGTTGGATCAGGGCGGCTTTCTCAGTTTCAAAATATTTCTTTTCTATCTCAAAGTTCGCCTTGATTTTCTCCAACTCTTCCAAAGAAGATTGCAGGCTTGATTCTGCCTTGGCTCGTAGAGCTTGTTCCGATTCAAGTTCATTTTTCAAGACGGTCAAATTTGACTCGGCCATATTCAAAGCTTCCTGTAAAATAAGGAGATCATTCATTTACAAAGTGTTGAACTGAGTTGGCAACAATATAGAACCCGACACTTGGGGGCTATGGCCAATTCAATTTAAGTTGAGAATTCCCAAGCAGATTGCAAGCAATATGCTTAGCACTTGGGGGCTAATGCATGGCGTTTTTCTCCCCTAAAGATTACAAGAAGACCCGCCTCATCTCATAAAGATGAGTCGGCTCTTGGGGGCTACACCTTATTTCTTCAAAATATCATAAAATTAGAAGACCGGACTCATCTCATGAAGATGAGCCAGCCCGTGGGGGCTACATGGCATTTCTTTTCCTAAGGATCTTTTTGAAGAACCGGCTTATCATTGGCATGATAACCCAGCCCTTGGGGGCGACATTTCAAGCTCTACAGATTTATGTCTAAGTCTTAAACATAGTCAAGATTTCCTATGATTAAGACATGGGGGCTACATAAGGATATACACATCATGGGAGAAGATTGAGCATACCTCATATTTTTTCATCATCATACTGACCAGGATGGTTTCCATGTCCCGGCTTGTAGAAAGGCAGCTTAGATATCCGGCATGCAATTCATCTATGTTGAAATCTTCATCATTTGGTAGCTCAAGTTTTGACTTGCCCTTCTCAAACAAGGGTGTCTCGTCCTTGGCCGTCAGCTTGGTCAGCACGTGGGAGGTTTCTTGAGTCTTATAACCCGCCCCAATGATAGAAATCTCCCCATTGTTCATCTCAAGAGGGGGATCATCTTCACCCACCTTGGCGGGGCTTGAGGTAGGAGCAGGACTTGGCGAACTAAGGTTATCTGCTGGGTTAGCCTCAACATCCATTGCCTCGGTATCGTCCGGTCCATATTATTGGGACAGTTCAACTTGATCATCATGATGATCTTCACAATTTTTAGTATGGACCTCAGGGGTTATCAATGTTTGGTCCTCTGATTCGGGTATCTCAGGGTTGGTTGATGGCCCGCCAATCTTTCTCTTCTTAGCTTTAGCCTTGGCCCTGCAATCAAGATGGCATATTCAAAAACACATACTAGTAGTTATGTTAAGCTGCCAAAAAAACAGCTGATAAAATTATTTGCCCGGGGTTTATAACCAAAGACGACAGCTGAGTGGAGGATGAGTCTCCTAAAGATGGTGGCGACTCCTCATGATTCTAATTAGAAGGGTTAAGAGGTTGCTTGATAAGGCCAGCTTGGGGAAGAGAAGAAGTTGGACTGTGTGGCACCTTGTTACGTCACTTGCGGGTAGATGGTTCATGAGATAAGCCGGCCAGCAGCTCCTCAGAGCCGCTCTGAGTTTGGCGCCTTGACTCATGTTGTGTTGTCTTCAAAAGAAAGTTTGGGTCCAAGTAAGCGACAGGATGAGAAAATTTTACTTTCCGGAGGACCCGCCTTGTTTTTTCGGAGACAAGGGTTCTGAGCCGGAAGAGATGGAAATTACCTCGGCATTATCGGCCTAGCTTGTTGCAGCATCGCCCTGAGAATAATAAGCATCAACGAGTTCAATAAAGAGATGGCCAAGGGAGTCAAGTTCTACCTCCGACTGATTATCAGCTGCTGGTGACTCGCCCTATGCTATGGGCTCATTCAGAGCAGCAGATTAATTCTTCCTTTGAGCTAGCGCAGTTTTAGTCTTGATTGCCTGTGTTTTCTTCCTCTTCCAAAATGGAGAGTTGGCCTACATAGTTGAACAAGGTTAACAAGTGAGATATCCGGATAAACAAGGATTGATAAGCCAGACAAATGATTATATGTATACTCACCGGAGGAGTTGGGTTAAGTTTGAAGAACGGTTGCAGCCATGTTTTGTTGCAGCTCTCCTGGGTCTCTCTAAGTAGCTTCTTCACAACTTAGTTGGTTTCATTAGCCTCTAAGTTATCAGAGCTATACCATTGAGCATTTGTTGAGTCACCTTAATAATTGCACATTAAGTCAGACCGGCGACTCAAGGGCATGATTCTCCAAGTGACCCAGTACCAGGTCAAGTCAACCCCCTTTAAACCGTTGGCCAGTAAGGCCCTGAGTTTGGAATATGCAGGGGCACCTTGAGCATGCTCTTTTGGAATAACCCAGCTTGGGAGGTCAAAGTCCATTGGAAGACAGTCAGCTCTATAACCCGGTAAGGGGTTCTCATCGGCTGGAGCTGTATTCTTGCAATAGAACCAAGTTTTAATCCATCCCTTAGGATGACTTGGTAGAGTGGCTGGAGGAAAGGAACCATCTCTCCGCCTCTGGATTGAGACCCCGCTGAGTTCCAGGCTTGGGCCATCAGCAAACTCTGTTTGATGATTGATGTAGAAAAATTCCTTGGAGAGGGGAATAGTGGGCTCCATTTGCAGATACACCTCACAAAAAACTTGAAACTGGCAGAGGTTGGATATGCAGTTTGAGCCAAGATCTTGGGGATGAAGATCGAAATTTTTAAAAAAGTCCCGGAAGAATTTTGTCCCGGGCAGAGAGAAGCCTCTAAGAAGATGATCTACAAATACCACGACTTCTCCTTCACCGAGTCAGGGAACATCATCACCTTGGGCGGCTCGCTAGCCAATCTCTTCTTGAGCCGGCATAAGACCTTCTTCTTGATAGTCGTTGAGCACGAGCTGAGAAACTTGGGAAGGCACCCAGATGCTGGTCTTTGCCATTATGAGCCGCCTAAGGAAGATTAAGAACTACATAAATATGAATCGCAGGTTACTTATGAAGTGTTAACTCACCACATCAATTATATTATGGGATGACACTGTTAATTGTGGTTAAAGGCGACATGGCATGATCACCAATGACAGATACGTCGCCCCACAGGTGAGCCAGCTTGCCAACAGGAGCAATTTCTAAAGATCTGGCGGGTTACAATCTCAATGATGAGCCGACAAATACATGAAGACGTCTCATAGTAAATTGAGGGTTCTCTAAATTTCTTCTAAGTGTCGGATAAACAAGTTTCTGCTGAAGCACCTACAATCATGGACCTACAGACCGTTCAAAAAGGGAAAATAATTGCTAACCTAAACACGAAGCATTGGAGCAGTGGTTGCCTAACCTACGGATTCCTAAAGAGATATAAGTATTCTAGATGCAAAAATGGTGCCACCGCTCACGCCACCATATTTCTATGAGAAAGTTCATTAAAACAACATCTAGACTAGCAATGGTGATGAAGGAGCGGTGAACTCTTGATGAACTTTGACGAACTACAATGGAAGCAGTATAGATATGAGGAAGAGATGATAGTGTACCTGACGGTTGTAGAGGGCTGCGGAGATGCCTAACTGAGCTCTGGCAAAGAAGAGATGGCGCCGCGGTCTTGGATGGGTCGGCCGGCGGTGGACGAACAAAGGCAGCGGCGCAGCGAAGCGCTTCAACGTGAGGAGGAAGAAGAAGAGAATGGGGGCGAGGTAAAAGTGAAAAGAGGGCCCCCTATGTGTATTTATAAGGTGAAGAGCCGAAGAGTAAATAGCAGGTGCGAAAAATGATGGGGCACAATAACTTTCAGAGCCAGAGACATCTGAATTTTTGGTATAAATGGATATGCATAAAGATTAGTTATGATGTCATCACGAATTTCTTAGGATTTTCGGATATGATGTCATCAGTCAGAAGATGTGAAAATAGCAAGTCTGGAAGCGTCATAAGCCGGCATTTCATGACCTGGAGAAGATGCCAATATGACCAGAAGATAAGCTGCCAGGTTGAAGGAGATTGATATGACTGAATTCAAATTAATCTTGGGGCTAATGTTGGGGATATAACCCCACGATATAACCTGCCATATTGGGTCGGGTCATCTAGGTGGCAGCTTAGGAGCAAGACTCAAGATGGGCTGAGGCGTGATACGTCTCCAACGTATCTATAATTTATGAAGTATTCATGCTATTATATTATCCATCTATGATATTTTATCTGCATTTATATGTCATTTTATATGATTTTTGGGACTAACCTATTGACCTAGAGCCCAGTGCCAGTTTCTGTTTTCTCCTTGTTTTTGTGTTTTATAGAAAAGGGAAACCAAACGGAGTCCAATTGACGTGCCAATTTTTGAGGACTTTTTATGGACCAAAAGAAGACCATGGAGCATCGGAGTTGGGCCAGAAGAGTCCCGGGCTACCCACGAGAGTGGGGGCGCCCCCCCCCCAGGGCCCGCCCCCCTTTCTCGTGGACAGCCCAGAGACCCCCCTGACGTGAAACCAACGCCGAAAATTCCTATAAATACAGAAACCTTCGGGAATTAACCTAGATCGGAAGTTCCGCCGCCGCAAGCCTCTGTAACCACGAGAAATCAATCTAGGCCCTCTCCGGCACCCTGCCGGAGGGGGCCATCATCATCGGAGGCCATAGAGGAGGATCTCGGAGGGGCCATCATCGTCATGAAGGCCAAGGACCAGAGGGGGGAAAGCCATGGAGGAGGAAGCACAAGGGGGAGAACCTCTCCTCCTCTCTCTTGGTGGCACCGGAGTACCATCGGGAGGGGAATCATCGCCGCGGTGATCATCTTCATCAACATCACCATCATCATCACCATCCTCATCTATTTTACGCGGTCCACTCTCCCACACCCCGCTGTAATCCCTACTTGAACATGGTGCTTTATGCCGCATATTATGATTCAATGATGTGTTGCCATCCTATGATGTTTTGAGTAGATATCTTTTGTATTTGGGTTGATTGATGATCTAGATTGGTATGAGTTGTATGTTTCACTTCGATGTTGTCCTATGGTGCCCTCTGTGTCGTGCAAGCGTGAGGGATTCCCGCTGTAGGGTGTTGCAATACGTTCATGATTCGCTTATAGTGGGTTGGTGAGTGACTGAAACACAAACCCGAGTAAGAGGGATTGTTGCGTTTGGGAATAAAGAGGACTTGATGCTTTAATGCTATGGTTGGGTTTTACCTTAATGATCTTTAGTATTTGCGGATGCTTGCTAGAGTTCCAATCATAAGTGCATATGATCCAAGTAGAGAAAGTATGTTAGTGTATGCCTCTCCCTCATATGAAATTGCAATGACGACTACCGATCTTGTTAACAATTGCCTAGGACAATTCCGCACACCGATCCATCATTATTCCACACTTGCTATTTATATTATTTAGTAATATATTCTAACTTTATGATAACAGCGCCTACTTTTATATTTTATCTCTCCGATTTCTTACAAAGTTATCCTCTTCATACCCACAACGTAGTTTTATTTCTTGTTTCTAGTTGGAAGCAAACGTTCAGTGTACATAGAGTCGTATCATTGGCAGATTGGGCTTGAGAGAATATTGATCTTACCTTTAGCTCCTTGTGGGTACAACACTCCATACTTATCCCTTCCACCTTTGGAAATTGCTATGATGATTGCCTGCACTTGGGGATTATCAAGCTCTTTTCTGGCGCCGTTGCCGGGGAGCAATGGCGTGGGGTTGATATTTTCGTGTATGCTTGTTTGCTTTCTTCACTTATTAGATTTTGTTTTTCCTTTTTGTTTCTGTTTAGTTGTGGGTGAAATATACAAAAAAAAATTAAAAAGAATGAAAATACAAAAATATTTACTTGCCTCTCATGCCTAAAAAAGTTTTTCAAAAACAGAAGTGATTGGAAAGTTATGCATTGAAGAAGTGAGGGTCGACCTTGAGCACTTGTGTTCATGCTCACGGAAACAATGTAGAATTTTTCATGGAAGTTTCTCTATAAATAATTATCCCCTTGTATATATCCATTGTATTATAAAAATAATGTGCCAAGCTTTGGTTTTAGTATGATAAGATTGCTTGCTTACTATGTGCAGAACAAAAACAGAAACTTTGGCTGTAGTGCATGAATTTACATTTTTTACTGGAAAGTAAAATGGGTCTAAAACTTTTTGCACATTACTTCTGTACACATTTTTCAAATTTTCAAATTTATTTCACAATTTGTGGGGTTACAGAAGTTCACTAAACTTCCAGATTACTACAGACTGTCCTGTTCTTGACAGATTCTGTTTTTCGTGTGTTGTTTGCTTATTTTGATGCATCTATGGCTAGTTTGTAGGGTATGAACCATAGAGAAGATGGAATACAGTAGGTTTAAAACCAATATAAACAAAGAATGAGTTAATTACAGTACCTTAAAGTGGTAGTTTGCTTTATTACACTAACGGATCTCACAAGTTTTTGTTTAAGTTTTTGTGAATGAAGTGTTTGAAGAACGAGGAGTTACCAATGTGAGAAGAATAAAGAGAGACAAGAGTTCAATCTTGGGGATGCCCAAGACACCCCAAGTAAATATTTCAAAGGATACTCAAGCATCTAAGCTTGGGGATGCCCCGGTTGGCATCCCATCTTTCTTCTCCAACAAATATCGGTATACCTTGGTTTTTGTTTTGTTCACATGATTTGCGTCCTTTGTGTTTTATTTTTCTTTAAGAATCATGCTAGTATGATATAGCTCTTCATTGATTTAGAGAATACTTCATGTGCTTCCCTTATATCTTTTAAGTATGATCTTATAGGATTGCTCTTTGTGCTTCACTTAAATCGTTTGAGTATGGTTTTATAGAATGCTTCGTGCGCTTCACTTATATATTTTGAGCTTGGATATTGGTTGGTCTATAGAATTCTCCAGGAACTTCACTTATATATTTTGGAGTATTAATAATACTATAATTTAAAGTGGGTTTGGAAGAGTGTCAACTTTAGGAATTAGTGATCCCACTATCTTGGAGGGTGTTGAATCTCTGTACGATATTTATGAAAGTGGATTTGGAAGAGTGTCAACTTTAGTTAGTATTCCACTATTTCGGAAGAGGTTCCAATTGAGTATGAGAACAAAGTTGTTATCCATGATTCTACTGAGAACTTTTATGAGGGAGGAATATGTGCTTGTAGGAGTTGCAATAATAACCTAGATCGGAAGTTCCGCCGCCGCAAGCCTCTGTAACCACGAGAAATCAATCTAGGCCCTCTCCGGCACCCTGCCGGAGGGGGCCATCATCATCGGAGGCCATAGAGGAGGATCTCGGAGGGGCCATCATCGTCATGAAGGCCAAGGACCAGAGGGGGGAAAGCCATGGAGTAGGAAGCACAAGGGGGAGAACCTCTCCTCCTCTCTCTTGGTGGCACCGGAGTACCATCGGGAGGGGAATCATCGTCGCGGTGATCATCTTCATCAACATCACCATCATCATCACCATCCTCATCTATTTTACGCGGTCCACTCTCCCACACCCCGCTGTAATCCCTACTTGAACATGGTGCTTTATGCCGCATATTATGATTCAATGATGTGTTGCCATCCTATGATGTTTTGAGTAGATATCTTTTGTATTTGGGTTGATTGATGATCTAGATTGGTATGAGTTGTATGTTTCACTTCGATGTTGTCCTATGGTGCCCTCTGTGTCGTGCAAGCGTGAGGGATTCCCGCTGTAGGGTGTTGCAATACGTTCATGATTCGCTTATAGTGGGTTGGTGAGTGACTGAAACACAAACCCGAGTAAGAGGGATTGTTGCGTTTGGGAATAAAGAGGACTTGATGCTTTAATGCTATGGTTGGGTTTTACCTTAATGATCTTTAGTATTTGCGGATGCTTGCTAGAGTTCCAATCATAAGTGCATATGATCCAAGTAGAGAACGTATGTTAGTGTATGCCTCTCCCTCATATGAAATTGCAATGACGACTACCGATCTTGTTAACAATTGCCTAGGACAATTCCGCACACCGATCCATCATTATTCCACACTTGCTATTTATATTATTTAGTAATATATTCTAACTTTATGATAACAGCGCCTACTTTTATATTTTATCTCTCCGATTTCTTACAAAGTTATCCTCTTCATACCCACAACGTAGTTTTATTTCTTGTTTCTAGTTGGAAGCAAACGTTCAGTGTACATAGAGTCGTATCATTGGCAGATTGGGCTTGAGAGAATATTGATCTTACCTTTAGCTCCTTGTGGGTACAACACTCCATACTTATCCCTTCCACCTTTGGAAATTGCTATGATGATTGCCTGCACTTGGGGATTATCAAGCTCTTTTCTGGCGCCGTTGCCGGGGAGCAATGGCGTGGGGTTGATATTTTCGTGTATGCTTGTTTGCTTTCTTCACTTATTAGATTTTGTTTTTCCTTTTTGTTTCTGTTTAGTTGTGGGTGAAATATACAAAAAAAAATTAAAAAGAATGAAAATACAAAAATATTTACTTGCCTCTCATGCCTAAAAAAGTTTTTCAAAAACAGAAGTGATTGGAAAGTTATGCATTGAAGAAGTGAGGGTCGACCTTGAGCACTTGTGTTCATGCTCACGGAAACAATGTAGAATTTTTCATGGAAGTTTCTCTATAAATAATTATCCCCTTGTATATATCCATTGTATTATAAAAATAATGTGCCAAGCTTTGGTTTTAGTATGATAAGATTGCTTGCTTACTATGTGCAGAACAAAAACAGAAACTTTAGCTGTAGTGCATGAATTTACATTTTTTACTGGAAAGTAAAATGGGTCTAAAACTTTTTGCACATTACTTCTGTACACATTTTTCAAATTTTCAAATTTATTTCACAATTTGTGGGGTTACAGAAGTTCACTAAACTTCCAGATTACTACAGACTGTCCTGTTCTTGACAGATTCTGTTTTTCGTGTGTTGTTTGCTTATTTTGATGCATCTATGGCTAGTTTGTAGGGTATGAACCATAGAGAAGATGGAATACAGTAGGTTTAAAACCAATATAAACAAAGAATGAGTTAATTACAGTACCTTAAAGTGGTAGTTTGCTTTATTACACTAACGGATCTCACAAGTTTTTGTTTAAGTTTTTGTGAATGAAGTGTTTGAAGAACGAGGAGTTACCAATGTGAGAAGAATAAAGAGAGACAAGAGTTCAATCTTGGGGATGCCCAAGACACCCCAAGTAAATATTTCAAAGGATACTCAAGCATCTAAGCTTGGGGATGCCCCGGTTGGCATCCCATCTTTCTTCTCCAACAAATATCGGTATACCTTGGTTTTTGTTTTGTTCACATGATTTGCGTCCTTTGTGTTTTATTTTTCTTTAAGAATCATGCTAGTATGATATAGCTCTTCATTGATTTAGAGAATACTTCATGTGCTTCCCTTATATCTTTTAAGTATGATCTTATAGGATTGCTCTTTGTGCTTCACTTAAATCGTTTGAGTATGGTTTTATAGAATGCTTCGTGCGCTTCACTTATATATTTTGAGCTTGGATATTGGTTGGTCTATAGAATTCTCCAGGAACTTCACTTATATATTTTGGAGTATTAATAATACTATAATTTAAAGTGGGTTTGGAAGAGTGTCAACTTTAGGAATTAGTGATCCCACTATCTTGGAGGGTGTTGAATCTCTGTACGATATTTATGAAAGTGGATTTGGAAGAGTGTCAACTTTAGTTAGTATTCCACTATTTCGGAAGAGGTTCCAATTGAGTATGAGAACAAAGTTGTTATCCATGATTCTACTGAGAACTTTTATGAGGGAGGAATATGTGCTTGTAGGAGTTGCAATAATATCAAGTTTCCTCTCTATGTGCTTAAAGTTTTGAAGTTATACTTGTTTTTCCTTCCTATGCTAGTTGACTTTTGTTCCTATAAATTGTGTGCTCACAAAATCCCTAGGAATAGGAAGTGAGTTAGATTTAAATGTGCTAGTCATATTCTGCATGATGCTCTCTTTGTGTTTCAACTCTTTTCTTTTATGCGAGCATCATTGAAATCATCATGCCTAGCTAAAAGGCATTAAAGAAAAGCGCTTGTTGGGAGACAACCCAATATTTAGCCTTACTGTTTTTGTGTGTATACATGATTAAGCTACTTTAGTAATCATGTTTTATAGCTTTTGTTTCAATAAAGTGCCAAGTAAGACCTTTGGGAAGACTTGGGTGAAAGTTAATGTGATCTTGCTGTAAAAAAACAGAAATTTTGCGCTCACAAGATTAGCTGTCATTTTTTATAGAAGAGTGATTTTGAGTTGATTATTTTTGAAGAAGATTAATAGACAAATTCCTCACGTCCACCAATTTATTTCATAATTTTTGGAATAGCAGAAGTATGGTTATTGTTCAGATCATTACAGACTGTTCTGTTTCTGACAGATTCTGTTTTCATTGCATAGTTTGCTTGTTTCTAGTTTCTATGGCTTATATTTCTCAATATAAAGTGTAGAAATGATATGTTCCAGTAGGCATTATGTGAAAACAATTATGAACCTTGTCTTTTATAGTACCAAAGTGCATGGTTTACTCTTTATCATACTAACCTATCTCACGAAGTTCCATTAAGTTTTGTGTGATTGAAGTTTTCAAGTTTTGGGTGAGATATCGATATGAGGAGAATAAGGAGTGGAAAGACCCTAAGCTTGGGGATGCCCAAGGCACCCCAAGGTAATATTAAAGGAATACTCAAGCGCCTAAGCTTGGGGATGCCCCGGAAGGCATCCCCTCTTTCGTCTTCAAAACTATAGGTATACCTTACTCGGAGCTATATTTTTATTCGTCACATGATATGTGTTTTGCTTGGAGCGTATTTTAAATTTTACTTGCTGTTTGAATAAAATCATTGGATCTAAATTATTGAACAAAAAAAGGGGACCCTCCCATGGCTAGTTAATTATTTGACCACTCAGTGTCCTTCACTCATATCTATTGGAGTAGTTTGTCATTTACTCATGTGCTTCATGTATATCCTATGAGTAAATGGGGGAATGAATTGAATGTCATAAATCTGAATTTTTATATGTTTCATATGCTTATAACATGGTTAGTGATGACTTCACACATAGAAAGTATGAGGCATAAAAGTTGTTGAGAGTTGGCAAACGTAGTTTTGGTCATCGTTGCAATTAATAGGAAGTAATAAGGAAAGAGAGGTTCACATACAAATATATTATCTTGGACATCTTTTATGATTGTGAAGCACTCATTAAGTATGACATGCTAAAAGAGTTGACGTTGGACAATGAAGACAACGTAATGGTTTATGTTTTCCGACATCTCAGTTAAAGTATATTGTCATTGACCTTCCAAACATGTTGAGCTTGCCTTTCTCCCTCATGCTAGCCAAATTACTTGCACTAAGTAGAGATACTACTTGTGCTTCCAAATACCCGTAAACCCAGTTTTGCCATGAGAGTGCACCATACCTACCTATGGATTGAGTAAGATCCTTCAAGTAAGTTGTCATCGGTGCAAGCAATAAAAATTGCTCTCTAAATATGTATGACTTATTAGTGCAGAGAAAATAAGCTTTGTACGATCTTGTTGTGGAAGTAATAAAAGAGACGGACTGCATAATAAAGGTCCACATACAAGGGGCAATATAAAGTGACGTTCTTTTGCATTAAGATTTTGTGCATCAACCCTAAACGCGCATGACAACCTCTGCTTCCCTCTGCGAAGGGCCTACCTTTTACTTTATCTTTTTACTTTATGCTTGAGTCAAGGTGATACTCACCTTTCTCTTTTTCATTTTATCCTTTGGCAAGCTCCTCGTGTTTGAAAGATCATGATATATATATATATATATATATATATATATATATATATATATATATATATATATATATCCAATTGGATGTAAGTTAGCATGGGCTATTATTGTTGACATCACCTAAAGGCGAATATGTTGGGAGGTAACACAATAAGCCCCTATCTTTCTCAGTGTCCGGCTGAAACTCCATAACCACAAGCATTGCGTGAGTGTTAGCAATTGTAGAAGACTATATGATAGTTGAGTATGTGGACTTGCTGAAAAGATCTATTCTTGACTTTTTCTGATGTTATGATAAATTGCAATTGGTTCAATGGCTGAGATTATAGTTTGTTAGTTCTCAATGAAGTTTCTGAACCATACTTGACATTGTGATTGGATTGTTACTTGATAATGAAAATTTTTATGAGATAAGCTATTATAATGACACATTTTGATGCTAGAAAAGGTGATTGAAATTATCATTGATCAAACTTGTGCACCTGCTAGCATTCACACTTCATAAATTATTTCTTTTATAATTTACCTACTCGAGGACGAGCAGGAATTAAGCTTGGGACTGCTGATACGTCTCCAACATATCTATAATTTATGAAGTATTAATGCTATTATATTATCCATCTATGATGTTTTATATGCATTTATATGTCATTTTATATGATTTTTGGGACTAACTTATTGACCTAGAGCCCAGTGCCAGTTTCTGTTTTCTCCTTGTTTTTGTGTTTTACAGAAAAGGGATATCAAACAGAGTCCAATTGACATGCCAATTTTTTAAGGATTTTTTATGGACCAAAAGAAGACCACAGAGCATCGGAGTTGGGCCAGAAGAGTCCCGGGCTGCCCACGAGAGTGCCCCCCCCCCCTAGGGCGCGCCCCCCTATCTCGTGGACAGCCCGGAGACCTCCCTGACGTGAAACCAACGCCAAAAATTCCTATAAATACAGAAACCTTCGGGAATTAACCTAGATCGGAAGTTCCGCCGCCGCAAGCCTCTGTAACAACGAGAAATCAATCTAGTCCCTCTCCGGCACCCTGCCGGAGGGGGCCATCATCATCGGAGGACATGGAGGAGGATCTCGGAGGGGCCATCATCGCCATGAAGGCCAAGGACCAGAGGGGGAAACCCATGGAGGAGGAAGCACAAGGGGGAGAACCTCTCCTCCTCTCTCTTGGTGGCACCGGAGTTCCATCGGGAGGGGAATCATCGCCGCGGTGATCGTCTTCATCAACATCACCATCATCATCACCATCCTCATCTCTTTTACGCGGTCCACTCTCCCGCACCCCGCTGTAATCCCTACTTGAACATGGTGCTTTATGCCGCATATTATGATTCAATGATGTGTTGCCATCCTATGATGTTTTGAGTAGATATCTTTTGTCTTTGGGTTGATTGATGATGTAGATTGGTATGAGTTGTATGTTTCACTTTGATGTTGTCCTATGGTGCTCTCCGTGTCGCGCAAGCGTAAGGGATTCCCGCTGTAGGGTGTTGCAATACGTTCATGATTCGCTTATAGTGGGTTGGTGAGTGACTGAAACACAAACCCGAGTAAGAGGGATTGTTGCGTTTGGGAATAAAGAGGACTTGATGCTTTAATGCTATGGTTGGTTTTTACCTTAATGATCTTTAGTATTTGCGGATGCTTGCTAGAGTTCCAATCATAAGTGCATATGATCCAAGTAGAGAAAGTATGTTAGTTTATGCCTCTCCCTCATATGAAATTGCAATGACGACTACCTATCTTGTTAACAATTGCCTATGACAATTCCGCACACCGATCCGTCATTATTCCACACTCGCTATTTATATTATTTAGTAATATATTCTAAATTTATGATAAGAGCACCTACTTTTATATTTTAGCTCTCCGATTTCTTATAAAGTTATCCTCTTCATACCCACAACATAGTTTTATTTATTGTTTCTAGTTGGAAGAAAACGTTCAGTGTACGTAGAGTCGTATCAGTGGCAGATAGGGCTTGAGAGAATATTGATCTTTCCTTTAGCTCCTTGTGGGTTCGACACTCCATACTTATCACTTCCACCTTTGGAAATTGCTATGATGATTCCCTGCACTTGGGGATTATCAAGGCGCCCAGGTGCAAGACCAGCTGGGCGGCTCACATAGTGGGTCGACTTATGTCCTGACATCCGAAGACGATGGCTCGTAGCCCCGAAGTCCAAGTTGCCAGGAGTTTTCTTACTTAGGAGACAAGTTAGAAACATGAGAAGTCACGGATCGTAGTACGACCCGGACACTTGTAAGCCCTGGGTCACGACCTGTATATAAAGGTGAGTCCCAAAGGAATATATGGCTAGGTTACAATCGATCAATAGCTAGGTCAAGCGAATCTGATCCCTTGTAATTGATTCCCAAGCAATAAGCAAACAAGCAGGAAGTAGGCTATTACCTCGATCATGAGGGGACGAACCTGGGTAACTCGTGCCTCTTGATTCTGCTCAACCCCGACAAGCTAATCACCCGGTTGCGTTAGCCTCATGACTAAGTCCTCATGCTAGGACATATGTCATGACAAAACCACGACAGCGATGGCCGCGCTTGGCTTGTGTGGGGAGGAAGAAATCGAGCGGGGAGAAGGAATCTGGGGTGCTAGGGTTCATCTAGGCATTAGAGGAGTCACAGGCGGCGGCTAGTAGGCGGCTAGGGGGCGCGGGGATGGTGCCACGCACTGCCTGGCGCAGCCATGGCCGGCATGCCCTCCCCTGTCCTCTATAGCGAGAGGAGGAGAGGAGGTCAGGTGGGCTGGGCCGCCTCGGCCTGTACTGTGGCCTATGGCCCATGGGAAGGGCAGGGGTTTTCTTTTTTCCTTTTCCTTTTATATTATTTTCTCTTTTGTTTTTCTGTTTTCTTTCTTTTACGTTTTGTATTTTCTTTTAGCAATAAGCCATTTTAGTAAAATGTGTGCCTAGTCCCGAAAATTAGTATGCAATATGCCTCACTGCCACAAAAGTTTGGGAGTGATTTGAATTAGTTTGGACCTTTCATAAATTAGAAAAGGATTTAAATGTTGTTTTGGGCACTATTTTAATTAGGTTAAGGCATTTAATCACTTTATAAAATGTTGTTTTGTCCATGACAATTACTCAGTGAATATAAGCAATATTATGAACTATTTTTCTTGCATGATAGAAGAAGTAAATATTTGACTTGTATTTCAAATGGAATTTGGATTTGTTTTTTCTCAAGTGACAATTTTGCTTAGTCAAACTTGATGACATGGCACCATTAGTGTGAGGTCACTGTAGTATGACACTGGGGGTGTTACAAATCTCCTCCACTACAAGAAATCTCGTCCTGAGATTTAAGAGGTGGAGTAAGGGAGAAGGTTCTGGTTACGAAATTCTAACGAATCTTCTCAGTCTTGGTTGCTCTTCCCGAAGTAGTTGATCCTTTTCATTGATGTCTTTATTTCTCTGCTCTAGGTCATCATGATGAAGTCATCATCCTTTCTTCACGATCTTCATCGTACTTACGAAAGCATAAGAGGTAGATTCGGAAGAATAGACCTTACAAGGTTGATTATCTGGTAGATAGCTCAGGGAATGTGGCCAAAAGTATCTCTCAAATTCAAACGTAAGAAAAACATCGAGAGTAAAGTAAGAAGGTACAATAAGGAGTTTCAAGTGGATAGACAGTCGTTTGATGCCTGGAATAGAGTGTGGAAAGGGTTCAGAGAAACGAAGAAAAAAATTGCGTTTGGTAATAGAATAGATCACTAGGAAGGTGGCTCGTGAATCTCATACGAAGCCAAGCGGGTGGAATAACCTTGGAAATAGAGATGCACAGGAAACACTAATGCAGAACCGGGCTATAGCACCGGTTCGTAAGGCCCTTTAGTGCCAGTTCTGTAACCGGCACTAAAGGGTGGGGACTAAAGGTCCCCTCCTTTAGTACCGGTTCAGCACGAATCGCCGCTAAAGGGCCACCACGTGGCACGAGCCAGAGCCGGGAGTGGGAAGACCTTTAGTATCAGTTGGTAACACCAACCGGTACTAAAAGGTTTGGGGGGTTTGGGGTTCACTACTATAGGATGCTGCTAACGTGACACTACGATCAGAGACCCTTCCACGAAACTGTGTGCAATGCAATAATCACAAACGGTGGTGTAAAAAACCTGTCAAAAAAGGTGCAAAACGTTTGCGATGGAGGATGCATCAAAGACAATTCAGATTTTGGTTGCGTGTGCGATGCAGGGAATATGGTTCAATTCAATTAACTATTTGCGATGATGAGGAACAAAAGAAATGGGTAGCCAGATGAAGGTGTGTGCGATATACAGCATACAGTTCACTCGGATGAACTGTTTTTGATTAGGCAACACAAAAGAAACGGTTAGCTAGATCAAGGTGTGTGCGATATAAGGCATGCGGTTCAATCGGATGAACTGTTTGCTTTGAGCCAAGAGAACAGAAACGGTTCAATATAACAAGATGTGTGTTATACGTAGTAAAGAGGTCTGTAATCAGAAATGTGTGCGAAGACTGATAATAACACAGACGATTGCTGCTAATAAGTCATGTGTGTTGTGGGCAAATGGTTGGTGGTATACAATTGTCAGCGATTGATGAAATCATCACTGAAGGGTTCCCCCGTATGCTCCGTGTGCGATGTCATTGCACACAGAACAACAACATATGTACTTATAACTTATAAGGACTTTATTCCATAAACAGATTGAACATCCAATTACATATGTGTCTAGTACACACATGACCTTTGCACACACCAAAGTACATTCCAAAATGCCTAGGAAACTCAAATAATGTATTAAAAGGCAAAACAAACTATGAACAATTTCATATTTTTAGGACGACGCTACAATAGTTGCATGTTGCCTCCGTAAAATAAATCAAGGCGGGAAGAGACGGCGTATGTCGTTTCACACACATAGGTGACAAGGTCCATCTCGGAACCATGAGCCTTTTTGAGAGAAGCTCTGGTTTGTAAGAAGTTCGTACCAAAACTTGTCCCAAATTGGACTAATTTTTTACCATAGCATGATGGTGCTATGTCATAACACCATGCCAAGTTTCATGATTTTGAGGCGAGTTTTGGATTTAGAGTAATTTTAAAACCAGGTTTCTCAATGTTTACTATTGAGCCGGCATAGCCCTGATAGGCTTTTTCCTCGTGGGTCCCAAATGACAAATCCAAATCTGTCACTACCATGTAGCTTTTCTTATTAATAATTACATCCCATTTGGTGTGCTAGCTGAAAATAAGTTTGTGGGTGCTGGTGAGCGCTAAGAACTTGCGGTTCTGTAATGAACAAAGATCTCAAGGATCCCGCGAGAGTGAGGATCTTTCCCTATGTTGTGAATGCTTATAATATTTATGTCTTAATTAAAGAAATGGCAGGCCATTGGCCCAGAAGAAAATGTGGGTCAAACCCTAGTTGAAAAGGGCAACAATGTCTAACTCCAGCTTACAAAAGGTACAAAAGCACAAGGATTAATTTTTCATCAGGTTTACACATAACCCAGATTGAATAGGACAATGACATCTAAATCAACCAAAGTTTTCGACAATTACAATCAAATGGATCAGTTTGATCCATAAAATCAAGATCCCAATACAATAATTCGACTGCTCGATGATGACCACAAGCTGTTGTAAACAGAAGCCAAACACGATCAGAAGCCCTTAGGTCCACCTGAAACTTCTTTTTTATGCTCTTCAACACTTGCAGTCGTGAGTTATTTCTTGTTGAAAAACTTAATCCTCACGGACAATAGTGCCCTCGCATTCAACATGAAGAATCTGACAAAACTAGTGTTTGCACTGTTGGATGAATATCGTTCCAGCGTTACTGTCTTCAAACAAATGTCATGAGATCTGAGAAAATCCCCGTGCTTCATCAACCATCGATTGGTTATACCTTTTTCTCCATGTGTTGTTGCCTAAATAGAGATGAAGATTGAAAACAGTTAATGTCAAAAAAAGAGTGATAGTTGAACGATTAATTATAGTACATTATATGTAACACCCCAAAATTTTGACCTTTTTTGATTAATTAAAATTTGGCCTGGAAATTTAATTTTTATTTTTTGGATTTTCTTTTGGTTCAGAACCACTCTTTTCTCCTGAATTGTGAAGTTTTCACCCCAAGTGAAAACTTTTCAAAAATATTTTTGGACTTATATACCCTCTCAAGAAACATTTCTTTTATCAGTGGAATTATTTATATGATTATTTTTCCCTTGGCTTTATTTCTTTTTAAAATGATTTTCATAAGCTTTAGAGCCTCTTTTGCACTACAACCCTTTCAAATACTTCTTTAAAATCCCCACCAAAATTTGGGGATGTCATGTGATGTTTCCACACCACTTTGATGCAAAAATATATTTTAGTCATTTGGAGATTTTGACCCCTACACCAAATTTTCAAATCTAGTCCAGTTGCAATTTTGCATTACAAACTATTTAAATATTTCTTTAAAACTTCCACCAAAATTAGGGGATGTTAGTAGTAGTGTATAATTCAACTTTATGCAAAAACCCATTGCTGTTCTTTGGAAAATTTGAGCAAATCACCCTCATCTTCATTCTGGTCCATCTTGGTGATTTGTACTGCAACCATAGTTTTTCTTGCTCATGTTGCCTTGGGTTTTGTCCTGCTTGTAGTACACTCTACCAAACCCTTAAGTCCAGGAGATTGGACCCATTGGAATATTTTTAGTCCATGCAATAATAGCCTTTAGTTTCTGCCCAGATTTGGTTTTCTCAAAAACTTGCACTAACAAGTTTCTGGTTTTGCCCTAATAACCTTGCCATCATCACTTGTATCTAAAGAGACTTTGATCTGGAGTCTCTGGCCACCCCAAGAGATGCCTAGATGCCCATGGCATTCTGTCGAACACCTTGTGTGCATGAACAGATTTGACATAGTTTTTAGTTTGCTATATGGACTTGATCCCCTAACCCAACCACCATGTCCACTAACCTCATAGGTACCCCTAACCCAGACCTGTTAACTACCAGCCTTGCTCAAGCCCTCTAGAACACGATTGCATTGCATCGAGCACCTGGCGTGCATGCTCTGGGCGCGGCCAGAGCGCGCGTTTTGCACGAGTGTGCGCCCGAGTCGCCGCGTCTGGCCTCTGGCCTTTCCTCGCCCGCAGGGCCATGCCCTGCCCTCGCCCGCTCGCTAGAACCCGCCAAGCCACCCCCGGCGCCCTACAGCGCTGCCGTCAGAGCCCTTGGCGGCACGCCGGTGTCCACAACAGGCCCCTGCCATGGACGGCGCCACCCGAGCCACCCTCACCCGCCAGCTGCCCCTGGAATAGCCCGAGCTCATATATTCGCCCTGCCAAACCCCGCCAGCCATCGCCACGCGCCCCTGGCTACAGAACGACGGTTCGCCGTTCCTATCCATGGCCGTTGTCGGAACCAACCTCAACCGCTATAAATGGTGACCCCCGAGCTCCTCCAAACCCCCAGGCCACCTCAGGCCATCCCTCTAGAGCCCCCACCGCCAGCAATCGACAGGGGGAGGCCTTCTTCCTCGTCTCCGGCCAGTTCGGCCGCCGCCACGCTCCGGTGTCGTTCGCCGCAAGCAGAGCCTCCCCAGCCCACCCAGTGCCACCGTCCGACTCCCCTCGGCCTTGCGGAGCCACCCCACCTCTCAGCCTCGATCGGGAGCCACCGTAGCTCGACACCCCACCCTTCCCGAAACCGCCGTCCGCCGCGGAGCTCGCCGCCGGCGACCCCCTCCACCCCTGCCAACCTAGCGACCACCGGGAGGACCTCCCTGGACCAGGGGATCCATCCCTGCCCTCGGAGTCCCGTGGGGAGCCATCGTTCGTCGACAGCGATCGCCAGAGGCCCGCCTTCGCTCGGACAGAGGAGGAAGGAGGCGCGGGCGACCGGTCAAACCTGACCAGTGTGCCCAAGGGACCCACTGTCAGTGACCACGAGTCGATCCATGCTGGCATAGGTGAAAGCGTAAAGCCCAGAGTACGTTTCCTCCCCGAACCGTTTTTTTCTTTTTCTGTTTTATTAAAAAAACAGAATTTTTACTAAACCTTGACTGGCTATAACTTTTTAAATATAAGTCCGAATGATTTGATTCTTTTTCTTTTATTCCCCAAATTTGGTCTAGTTTATTTTCGTATTTAATTGAAAATTTTCCAAAACAACTTTTTTGCACTGTTTTGAAACTATGTGTTGATTTGAATTTTCTTAAAATAGGATTTTGAAGAAGGAAGCAACTTTCAAAAAATGCACCCCACTTGCATACTCTTGAAGGCAAGCATTCTGAACCCTGGCATAATATTGTTGTGTGTTGTTTGATACGGTTACAACACCACCTTAACACGAAGTATTCGTTATTTTATGTGATGATATGATCATACTCATGAGTGCATAATGAATGTTCCTTGCTATTGGAATTTGATATGCTTGTGATAGTAATCACCCTCGTATGCCTTTCATGCCTATCGGAAGGAATCCGGGAAAGCCTCTGTCATGGGTAGGCACGAGCTTGTCTCCAGTCTTCGTCGAGGCGGTTGTGTCCGGTATGGCATAGTGAGGTATGATGAGTGGTGATTCTGTCTGTTGGTCGAAACATATTTGTTATGCTAATCATGCAGGGAATACTTAAACCTCCTGAGTCGGTCATAGATCGAGTCTTCTTCCAGTAACTCCCATACTTGTTTCGTACTAGCACTTGTCCCTGCCATAGGTAGGGTATGGTTCAGTAAGTTGTCAACCCCTTTCTAGCACACACCGTATAGAGAGGCCATGGTGGAAGATACCGGCTGCATCCGGTAGGCATGCCACCTGGTCCGGGGGCATGGGTGTTTCCGGTTGTAGCCGAGGGGGTAGCTCCCCTAGTTTGCGCGCGTTATAAATTTTGTGATCCCATGCTAGTCGAAGTTGTAGCCTCCCCACTTAGAGTTTTGCTTAACGAGTGTCATGGGTGATTCCAGACACCGGTAAGTCAGGCTGGTGTGTGCGGTCAGGTGTCTTTTCAATTAAAAGACCGTAGATGGAATTAGTCCCGATGGACTAACGGAATCCGTTACCCATGGGTAAAGAGTACACCCTCTGCAGAGATTACATCTATTCGAATAGCCGTGTCCATGGTTAAGGACTACAGTCTGGGATGGGTCAAGTGTCGGTCTTAGTGTCGGTCTTAGTGTCGGTCTTCGGAGGAAAAACTGCTAAACCAGAACATTGGTTATGACCTGTGACATATGATGATTATGATTATTATTATTGTGGACTAACCATTTACATTATTTGAATTATTGAGTATCACTGGGACGGTTCTACCTCCTGGATATTCATTGTGATTATTCTCTTACAAGCCCTTTATGTGGTGTCGCTCAGATGCCCGACTGTGGCATGCTTGTTATTTAAACTACTTGTAAGCCGTTTATGTGGTGTCGCTCAGACGCTCGACTGTGGCATGCTTGTTATTTAAACTACTTATAAGCCCTTTATGTGGTCTCGCTCAGACGCCCGACTGTGGCATGCTTGTTATTTAAATTATTTATAAGCCCTTTATGTGGTGTTGCTCAGACGCTCGACTGTGGCATGCTTGTCATTTAAATCACTTATAAGCCCTTTTTGTGGTGTCGCTCAGACGCCCGTCTGAGGCATGCTTTAAATTATCATCCTTTCGATGCGTCGCTTCAGACACCCGATCGATGCTTTCTATTACTACTCCCTTATTGCCTATTCATGTGGTATATGAATAACCTGTGTGCATCATGAATTTTATTTCTTAACTGACGAAGTGATTATGGCATATTTTAGAGCATAATTATCACCTGTTATATTATACATGTGTTCATAATGTTTGCGATTACATTCAAAGTACTCACTGGCTTGTCCCTGGCTATTGTCTTGGTCGGATTTCTTGCATGGAGAGGAGCGTTGCGATGACAGCCCCGGAACCTACGCAATGAAAATAGCAGCCTCGCGAAGATAGGAGTTACCCGGGTCAGCTGTTCCTGTGGGAAATGGAGTCCCATAGACGCTGATGAACCACAAACCACTTCCGCCATCAGCCACTAGAAACCTTGTGTTGTACTCATAGGCCAGAATGGTCTTGTACTACATATTATGTATTTTGCTTGGAGTTTCTGTATCAAGTTGGTGTCTCATCAGCTAACAGTATGGGGCTGGTGAGCACAAGGGCCATTTTCTAGGAAATTAATATCCCGAAAATGTGGTCCTGACATTATATATGGTCTTTCAATGTGCGTGAAATCATCACCTTTATATACAAATTCTCCAGACATGGAAAGCATTGTAGCAAGGCAATAGTGATGTTGAGATCAAAACACCACATACTGATATATAAGGTCTTGACAGAATCCACCACCATTGATAGGATGGACAAGCACTTCATTGAGCATAGAACATAATATTAGCACTGAAAGTGTGCTCCAAGATGATACTTAACTTATGCGCATAAATGAAAAATGCAAATTACAAAAGTGTACATGAATAATATACAGTACCTCAGTAGGTGTGGAGGCAAACACCATCTTGAACCATTTAAACGGATCATGAATTGCACCCAAGGTCTCCTGTTTAGGCGCAGAGACCACATTTATTTGCTTAGGTTTATAAGAACAATCAAGGACCAACCTTTGAAATGAAGGGGCATCTTCGATGATGAGCTCATGTCCTTCAAAACTAATTCCAATGCTTACAAGGTGAGGCGACTTTATTTTGAGACAAGGGGTATCAATTCCTGCTCCAAAAACAAGCACCAAACGCTCTAGTGCAGGGCAGCTAGAGTGGATGATGCTGTGTAGTGAGGCCTCTGACAGATAAACCAACACAAGCGCAAGTTTTTTCAGTAGTGGCAGTCGAAGCATTTGTACCAGATTGTCTGCTAGATGGCACCGGGTCAAGGTGGCGGTGCAGAGAGAGGAGGAAAACCATAAGATGGGCATCGGTGGTGAGGGCACAAATGCAGCTATTGGTGGTAACCTATCACTGTAGTAATGGTAGAACTCAAGATGCTGGAGTTTATCGAATTGACGGGATGTCAGCCAGGCGGCCACCATGCAGGGTATGTCCAGCAGGTAGCATGCCGGGATGCAGATGCGTTGAACGGAGCCCTCGTGGGAGGAGATGATGGCTCCGGGGAGTTCAGAATCATCATTGACAGATAGCTGACGATAGTTGACATTAAGAGGCGTGGTGCACCACAGAGTGCGCCATCGAGATGCGAGGACTTGTGTGCGGCAGCCATCCTTGGTGGGGAGAAGGGAGATGATCTCCCCAAGGATTCCATCCGAGAGATCGCCGATGCGGTCCGTTGGAGATTCTACTAGTTCCTTATGTCTAGGGGTGCTTCTGGCCGCACAGCCGGGTCCAAGATCTATATCCGGCGGCAGCGCTGGATGGAGCCTCATCTGTGTACATAACAATCTGAAAGAAAAAAATGGCATAAAATGTAGGACATTCGAAATCAATTCTCAAGATCATGAAGAAAAAAGGCACAAACATATATGTAGGCGACTGACCGGTTTTCCGTCGGCGTCGTAGTTGTTGCCTGAGTTGTTGTTGACCTCCAGCTCCCGCTGGGGGGGGGGCACGACGGCACCGACAAATTCAAGGTTGTGTTGCTGCCCACGCGAGACCTCGTTGGCGGCGACGGAAACCTCTGTGGCTAGATTGACGCATTGTGCGGGTGCTTCACCAGCCCCAGCGTTGCCACTCCCTCCGATGGTGCGCTTCGGAAGCATCGTCATACACTCCAGAGTCCAGACGTCAGTGACCACTGTGGACCGGGGGTGCGGCCGCCTGTTATGGCCGGCAGCTCGGGCGCACAATTAATACGGACCAGTGGGAGTGAGACAGGTTGCGGTCAAAAGTTGTCTCGCCTCTCGGTGAGCCTGCGCGGTGGACGTCTGCCATTCCTACCATCATTTCACACAGCTACTCGCACGCCTCCCTGTCAATACACACACCTGCACGCACGCCTCCCGGTATGCCTGCGCGGCGGACTACTCGCATGCATCCCGTCAACTCACGCCTGCTAGCACGGCACACGGGGCGTGTGGCGGCACGTATATTTTTTTGGTTTATTTTATGCCGCTTTACTGCTTCACTAAACCGCTTGTGTTGAAGAGATGCACAAATCCTATGTTGAACATCTTGCACGCTTCCCAGTGAACCTGCAGACCGGATGAGTTTTGGATTTACTAGAATTTAAAAATAAGGCATCTTAATGTTTTGCCAGCAATCAATAGTTCCTTCGTGTTTGAAATTCATTCCCATTTCTTGCATGGGACCTAAGCATGCACATAAGGACACATATTTGATTTTTCAACCAATTTATATGCACTAGAGCATGTGCATGTAGTTCAAATTTGAATTATGCACATAAATGCATTGAAAACTTAATTAATGCATAAAAATGTCCAAATGAAGCCCGAAAAATTACAAAAATTGACACAACACTCCTGTTGTTCTATGTTGACACGAGAAAATTTTGGAAGCAAATAAGAGGCAATGGATATTATTTCGTCCCCAAAGGTGGGACGTTCCCTACCGAAACCATCATGCTTGTTGTGAGAAGCTCTGGTTTGTGAGAAGCATATACCCAAACCTGCCCCAAATGGGACAAAAAATTTACCACGGCATGTTGATGCCGCTCCATGATAGCATGCCAAGTTTCATGAATTTCAGACGAGTTTTGGATTTACTAGAATTTAAAAACCAGGCATCTCAATGTTTTGCCAAATCAACGGTGCCCCGATGTTTGAAATTCATTCCCATTTCTTGCAAGGGACCTAAACATGCACCCAAGGATACAAATTTGATTTTTCAACCAATTTATATGCACTGGAGCATGTGCATGTAGTTCAAATTTGAATTGTGCACATAAATGCATTGAAAACACAGTTAATGCATAAAAATGTCCAAACGAACCCCGAAAAATCACAAAAATTGACACAACACTCTTGTTGTTCTATGTTGACATGAGAAAAATTTTGGAAGCAATAAGAGGCAATGGATATCGTTTCGTCCCCAAAGGTGGGACGTTCCCTACCGAAACCATCATGATTGTTATGAGAAGCTCTGGTTTGTGAGAAGCATATACCCAAACCTGCCCCAAATGGGACAAAAAATTTACCACGGCATGTTGATGCTGCTCCATGATAGCATGCCAAGTTTCATGAATTTCAGATGAGTTTTGGATTTACTAGAAATTACAAGCCATGTATCTCAATGTTTTGCCGGCAATCAACGGTGCCCTGGTGTTTGAAATTCATTCCCATTTCTTGCATGGGACCTAAGCATGCAACCAAGGACACATATTTGATTTTTCAACCAGTTTATATGCACTGGAGAATGCGCATGTAGTTCAAATTTGAATTATGCGCATAAAATGCCTGGAAAACCCAGTTAATGTATAAAAATGTCCAAACGAAGCCCCAAAAATTCCAAAATTGAACACAACACTCCTGTTGGTCTATGTTGACACTAGAAAAATTTTGAAAGCAATAAGAGGCAATGGATATCATTTCATCCCCAAAGGTGGCACGTTCCCTACCGAAACCATCACGCTTGTTGTGAAAAGCTCTGGTTTGTGAGAAGCTTATACCCAAACCTGCCCCAAATGGGACAAAGTTATGCAGTGACATGGATGACCACTGTAACCAGGGAAATTGGAACCAAAATTTTTGACGTTCAAACTCAACGCACACAGGTTAAGCTATCTGAATCATTTTGTGATGTTCACATATCGTACACAGTTCTGAATAAGGGACCATGTCTGATGACACTTTGCGCGCCAGTTTTTTGGCTGAAGCGATTCCAAATTTTCGGCTTCCATGGAATATCTACCTCCCTGCCCCCTCCCCCTTACCAAAAGCCACATTTCCCTGTTTCTGCCTTCCTTTCCAAGTTGAAACCTTCACTCCTTGCTTGCAGCGTTGCCGCCTCCTCGCCGGTGACCCTCCATCACGCTGCTCGGCCTCGCCTATCCAGGCAGGTAATCCACAACCGATCCCCATCATCCTCCTATTTCCACATCCCACATGCCCTAACCGCCGATGTGAGCGCGACACCTTCCACCCAAATCACCGACCCCTCCACCAAATAAGTGTCGGCCTAAGCCATGGTGCACGTAGTATAGCTAGGACCTCAAGGAGCATTTGGCAGCGGAGAAGCAAATAGCAGCCGCACGCGCAGATGAGGTCGTGATCCATTCGTGCCGACCCCCGGATCTTGGAGGAGCACCTCGACATTGAGGCCACCATTGATGCCTCACGCACCGACGCCGCGACGCGGTTGGCTTCTTTAAACGACAGTTCGTGGAGTTTTCTCGAGGCCACCGTCAGTGCCTTTGACGAAGACTATGAGGTGTTTTCTCAGCGTGCACATGCTTACCTCATCTCAAGAGCCAGCAGGTTGGTGCCCGGAGCGGCTCAGGCAACTCACCACTACAACGAGGGCACCCACGATGCGGAGGCCTCGCCCTCTTCCATGTCCAAGGAGCCAATCATCATCGATATCTCCGACAATGAGGAGTAGATTGTCTTATTAGCTCACTATAAGGACCCATGTTCAGTTTGCTAGCTACTGCCTTTCCTTAACAAATTCTAGTGAATTGTGTTATCTACTTTTACCGTGCAATCTTCTGCTATAGTGTATATGTTCTATATGCCGTGCAATGTGGTGTTCAGTTAACTGCTTGGTTCAATTCTACAAATGTGATGTTCAATTCTTCAGGGTGCAATATTTCCAAGTTGTTAAGCATGCTTGGTTTGGTTAACTGTCTGATCTTCTATTATGAGTATGTTATATTGTGCAATGTGGTGCTCAGTTAACATTTGGTTCATTTGTTGTGGTGTTTAGTTAACTGCTTGGTTCAATTCTGCAATGCGATGTTCAATTGTTGTGGTTGCATTTTGTTATTGTATACCATGTGAGGAATAAATCGAATTTGGTTGTACTAAATACATGAGAAACAAATACAATTGCTATATTTCCAAGTTGTTAAGCATGCTTTGTTTGGTTAACTGTCTGATCTTCTATTAGGAGTATGTTATATTGTGCAATGTGGTGCTCAGTTAACGTTTGGTTCATTTGTTGTGGTGTTTAGTTAACTGCTTGGTTTAATTCTGCAATGCGATGTTCAATTGTTGTGGCTGCATTCTCTTATTGTATACCATGTGAGGAATAAATCAAATTTGGCTGCAGTTAATACATGAGAAACATATATAAGTGCTATATTTCCTAGTTCTTAATCATGCTTGGTATGGATAAATGGGTTTTCCACGTGGCTTGAATTAATCTAATGAATCTGCAATGTGCTTATTTTTCATCAACATATTTTACTGATAGCATGCGAACCCTTACTTAACCTAATGACTAACTACCTTATATGTGTTGCAGGGAAACAATGGGAAGCATTGAGGTTTACAAGATGGTACCAACTATTATACCTTGCCTTTTTTATTCCTTTGCCCCATTTCCAATATAGAGAAGATATTTATGCACATCCTTGTTTTCAGGCTTCACTGATGATTACCTCTCAAACTACCTCTCCTGTCAGAAGGCGAGGAAAGTTTTCATACAACACCCACGGTTCAATATTGAAGTGTTCCTGAATAGGTCGAAGGATGGACGGTGAATCATCCACAGGCACTGGCCTAAAGTTGCAAAGACCTTCAGCAGTTTTCCAGGTGAGATGCATCTCTCTATGTACCATCTATGATGCTAATTTCGAAAGGTTCTAGATGTTGCATGTGAAACTTGTTGCTGGTATAGTTGTCTAATGGGGTGGTTGAGTGCTGAAGCTATATCATGTTGTACCATGATGTATTTCAATTATGAAATCCTGCTTCCTTAATATGGAAATGGAATATATTATGTGCTTAATATGGATGTCAATTAGATTAGTAAATGGATTATTAATAATAGGGCAATTAGCCTGCTAATTGGCCAATTAGCTTGCTAATTGGGTTTTCCTATTGCAAACGATTAATGAGAAAACACCGTGGGTGATGACCTCAAGCAACGCACACAGTTTCTAGGAATAAACCGTGTTCGATCATTGAACAATCGCCCACGACATTCTCTGGAAACTGTTTGTGTTACGCCACCTAGCACAAACGTTTTCCTTGGATTGACTGTGTGGGATGTATATACGAACAGAAACGTTTACTTACGACCTGAAATGGTTTCGCATGTATAATTGTTTTTTTAGCACTACTGTAAGTATTTCTGTATTTGATGCTTGCCGGTCGCACATGACCTCATTTTGCCGAGCATGTGTGCCAGGACGGCATATTCCCGATGGTTTCTGGGTCGTGTGGGAAGGACGCCTTTGTCGCCCACACTCACTTGGCGACGGTTCCGAATATCGTCGCGGAAAGGGGTTAAAACCGTTTGTTTAGGACCGACGCGTACTAGTTGTTCATGATTTCTTTTTCCTTTAATTTTGTGTTTTCCATTAATTCTTTTTCATTTGGTGGTATTTTACGATAATGCATATTGTACACGTTATGCATATATATAAATAGAATTTCTCATAGAACCGATCATCTATATATATATATATCATCGAATGTCTCACAACCACCATTCACATACACATGTATATATATACAATTAGGTATATACAATTTCTCCTACATGTTGCCCCCGTAGCCAGTGGCAATTGCCTTGGTGCCTTCGGAGCACGATGACAATTGGGAGTGATTCATGGGACATGTGGCATTTGCCTTGGTTCCTGCGGTAGCGGCGGTAGCAGGTAATGGTATTCTCCTTTGGGATCTATGACCTGGTCGAGCAAAAATCCCGCCATTTCCTCTTGAAGTGCTCGTACGCGCTCCGTTGGTAGGAGCTTTTCTCGCACCTCATTGAACTTTTAGGAAGGAGATCAATATGCATGTATTAGTTGTGTGATTAGATATCGATAATGATGTAAAAATTATGAATAGTGTTCTGGCTAACATACTCATAGCTGTCTAGCAGATCTGCTTCTTTCGGACGCCATCATGCGAATGTTCTCACAAACATAGTATGCACATAAGTCAATCCCTGGCGCCTCCTTCATGGCCTTTATGAGAATATAGTATTCAATCAGACAAGAATTAATCAAGCATGATAATTAATGGTATTGAAACTACAATTAAAGAGATGGTAGCTAGCTAGCTAGTACTACGTAATTACTTACCTTAGGTCGAAACCAATACAACTTTTCTTTCCATTCGCCTGGAACCGTTTTGATGTACTTTTGCCAAGCCCTGCCCGCCGGCAAAGAAAATGAATAAAGGAGTTATTAATTAGTTGATATCAAGAAATGACGAACTAAAGAGGCCGACATATAGTTCAATAATGATTGAAATTACTTGTTGACTATCCCCATCAAGATTGAGTAGTCTTTAGGTTCTTTAAGGAGTGAGTCCAGTACTTCAACTGTTCCTTTTTCAACTTGAATGATTAACAAGATCCAGTGGTACCTACATGTGCATACGTTTGCATGTATAAATTAAGTGGGCATGTGCATAACACTCATCAACTACCCTAAACCTTATACACTTATTAACATCTAGCTAGTAAGCAAAAATAGAATTTGTAGTACAAGACAATGTGACTCACTTGAAGTTGTAAGGAAGTAGTATATCTCGATTGGTATTGAGGCGCTTCAAAAACTCTAGCATGTTGTTCTCTACTTCTTGTTTATACCATTCATAGCTCCATGTCTCTTCATTAATGGTATTTGGGTCAATGAACCCAATGCCATAGCGTCCTGCTTTTTTCATTTCATACATCTTCTTCCTGCATAATACCACAGAAAAGAATATAGTGAGGATAATTACACGTAATGATCAATGAGAGCACTACAGCTAGCTTGAGACTTAAATTACAGAAAGAAATCACTTACAGACAATAGCAATTGACGATAGATTTGTCAAGTGCGTCTTGATTGAATAACTGAAACTGTTCTGTATACTCAACGGACAGAGCTGTCTCATGGAAGTAATGCTCTTCCATGACTTTCACCATGAGGGACTCTCGATTGGTAGTCTTTGTAATTTCCATGTACCATTTATGCAATTCATACATTCTCGTTGAGATCTGCTTGACCACCTCAGGCTTGACCAAAGGTTCGCCGCGGACATATTTCTGTTTTATGTCCTCCTCTCTAAGCGATTCAATGGGCTCGAGCTCTAGGAGTTGTCCAACAGTGATACCGAGCTCTTTAGCCTGCCTTCTATGCTCGTCGGTTATTATCAGTTGATCGGCGCCGGTACTCGCATGTGTTGGTACAATGAGCGGGGGGGTCGATTGCACCGCCTGTTCTCCTAGCTGGGGAAAAGTTTTCCCACTTTTTTGCCAGCTGCTTGGCTCAAGCTCGAGCTCGACTCCTTCTTTTGTTGTGCTCGATGTGCCTTCCTGATTTGGCGCTCATAGTCTGAGTCAACAGGCTTGGGAGATGGTGGTTTAGCCATACGAATAAAGTGGTCAATCTTATCCTCAGGCACTTTCTCCTTTGGCGGCGGTGGCGGTTTTCGTCCAAAATGGGCATCCACTTGGGCCTTCACTATGGCTTCGTTTTGCTCCTTGGTGATGTTGTAAGGCCTCATCTCAAGAGGCACAAGGCTTGGACCATATTGAAATCTCTTGCCTCCGCATGTAACTCCTGTAACTCGACTTGCACCGCTACGCACCATAGCTGTAGCGGCTCTCTTCCGCTGTTGCTTAGGCGGCGGAGAAGGATGACGTGGCTGTCCTGGAGGAGGAGGAGTGGGCTGACGCGGTGCCAGACTTGGAGCAGGAGGAGTTTCCTGACGCATTGGCGGACTTGAAGGAGCAGGACTCTGCTGAGCCGGTGGCTGGTGACTTGGAGGAGTGGGAGTCTGCTGACGCGGTGGCGGACTTTGAGGAGGAGTCGGCTGATGCGGAGCCGGTGGCCTTCGAAAGATGATGCAATCCTTTCCCCATAGGATGATACAATGTATGGCCTCTCCCAGTGTGTGCTCCTCGTCACCTCCAGGAATGTCAAGCTCTAGCCCCGAATATTGGTGCACCACCTCATCAACCACGACACGAGCATAGCCAGCTGGAATCAGGTTGCAATGGAAGGTTGCTTCAGGGGGATTTGTATAAGCAACAGCGTCCGCCACCTTCATGGATATGTTCTACATTTTGAAGTGTAGCTCACAATTAGTGTTCTCCATGATGTCATCCATAGGGTATCTATCCAGCAGTGCGTCGCCCGAGGTGGAACCCACGCTGCTTCTCGGCATGGATGGGACGGTGCTATCCAATGTTGGATCATCCGCTAGCTGATGCCGCTGGTGAGGCCCCCTTTCCTGGCTAAGTGAGTCGATTTGCTGTTGCTGCCGCTGGAATTTGAGTGCCAACTCCGCATGCACTGATTCTTGGCCTTGAAGGCGTTCTGCTTCCTTCTTCCTCTGCTCCTCCTCCAGCTTCCTCTTCTTCTCCTCCTCCATCTTTCTTCTCGCATGGCTTCTGTAGTCGACATTCCAGTCCGAAAACCCCTCATACCACGGAACAACACCCTTGCCTCGTGTTCTTCCCGGGTGTTCAGGATTTCCCAGGGCACGCGTAAGCTCGTCGTTCTCTCTATTGGGCGTGAAAACCCCCTTTCGAGCATCTTCTATTGCATCATTTAACTTATCTTCAGCTCCTTTAAGACATGCCTTCTTTGAAACCTAGCCTGTCTTCAGGTCCAACACCCCCATGTGCATAGAACCAAGTCCTGCACCTGGGGGGTAGCTCAATGTAACCGGAGTGACCTCTGCAGCCAACATCTCTTGCTCAGACTTATCCCACTTAGGCATTGCCACCGCATACCGACCTGGCCCCAGCCTATGGAACTGCTCATTTTTGCGGCATTGGCCTTGTTTTTTCTCGACCGTTCCTTAGATAATTTTGATTCCTTGAATTTCATGAAAGTGGGACAGTGATCTCTTTGCTTCTCCAGTGTTCCCTTGAATTCTGGAGTCTTCCTTAGTTGGTCCATATAGTTTTCTTGTGGTTGTTGAATGCAATTGCCATCTTCCTAAGAGCAGCGTCCTTGACTTTCTGCACATCTGCATCTGTGAAATGATCTGGTAGGGTGAAATGTTCCATGAGAGATTCCCAAAGCAGAGATTTTGCTCTGTCATCGACAAAAGTAAGATCTGGACATTTCTTTGCTGGCTCTTTCCATTCTTGAAGGGAGATCGGGAGTTGGTCCTTCACAAGAACTCCGCACTGACAAACGAACTTGTTCGCAATGTTCTTAGGCGCAATTGGTTCGCCATTAGTTTTGATGGCATCGATGTTGTATGTTATGCCCTCCTTCAACTTTTTGGCTGGGCGTCACACTGTCCTGCTGCCTGTAGAAGATTCGCTCGATCCGGAGGGCTGAAAGAAGAAAGATCGATTCGTTAATATATCTTCAAATCATTTAAAACATGTGATGATCACCAGATGCCTGCTTATATAAGTATACCTCGCCGGTCTCTATTATTTCAAGATCAACATTTTCTTCGTCATCATAATAATAGTTCATGACTTGATCAATTCGGTCATCGTGATCGAATAATATCACCCTCCCCGGTATTGTTCCGATATTGAGAGCCGTCATCTTCTTCACTTTCATCATCTGGCCCGCGAGGGGAGTGTATGATCTCGGATAGGGCCTCTTCTCCCTCTATGTCGGTATTGTCTGCCATAGCTTTTATTTAACTAATCCATAAGAAATATAAAACAATTTAGTATTAAAATTACAATGCATGCATGCAATCAATAAGGAAAAACTGAATCATAGTACATAATATGCATCATCGAATATAATCTCGAATACATCATCTCGAATATTATCGAATAACATATATAATCTCGAATACATCGTCTCGAATAATATATATAATCTCGGATACATCGTCTTGAATATTATATATCGAACATATCACTAGCTAGCTAGCTAATAAAGATCGAATACTACAGAATAATATAGGCCACTCGCGGTTCCTGAGGTGCGGGCGGTGGACACCCAAAGAGAAGGAACCATCACAGGATCATAGCTCGGGTCATCTCCCCAAAGAACCTGCCAGGTATTGGAGAACCTGACGCCCATAGCAGCCATGTAGCGATGGACGTGCTCGTCCTCCTCCCTGACACGACGACGTACCACTTCCGGTGGGGCCGGCTCCCTCTGCACTGAAAGTGGCCCACGCGAACGCCACCAAAGGAGCTCAGGGTCGACGATGGGACCCGGGGTCGGGTTCCTCACCAAGCGGCACGCCCCTGAAGGTAGCACCTCCGAGTGCCAGCCCGGCGGAGCCCAGTCCCGGATGTGGGTCCTCTGAAGCAGGACGTCATCGCGAACGGGTCGACGACGAGGATGTGGGCCGGGCATCGTCGAGAACAAATACTATATGCAAATGTAACATTTTTTAAATGATTGGATTGTGGTTTCTTATATACAAATTTAAAAAATGATATCATTGCATATGTCAAAATTCTATATGCAAATTCTAAATTTCTATAACTAAAATTATAAGAAACTAAAAAAACATCGATCATCGTCTAACAATTTGACATTAATTAATCTAAATCATCTGGCTAAAACTAACATTTCTAAAATTTCTAACATTCCTATATAACTAACATTTCTAACATTTCTATAACTAAATAACAGAAAATTTTCTAACATTTCTATAACTAAAAAACGTAACAATTACAAACATTTTTATAACTAACAATGTGTGTGTATGTGTGTGTGTGGCCATGGCGGGCAGGTGCTCACCGGCGAGGTGAGGCGGCGGGGGCGGCGACGGGGGGCGGCGACGAGGACGGCGATGGGCGGCGACGACGGGGATGGTGACAGGCGGCGACGGGGACGACGCGGC